>NW_020837951.1:19920615-19930871 GCF_003676395.1 Aethalodelphis obliquidens
ACACACACACACACACACACACACACACACACACACACACACACACACACACACATATTGATTCTAAGCTTTGGGAACCTCTGTTGATTTGGAAAAGAAATATAGTAAATTCTTCAAAAAGTGTTTTGTTGACTCACTTATTATTGTGAAAGAGGTTCAAGTTCAATAAAGAAAACTTAGAATATATACACAAAAGAGAAAAAAAAAGACCTATAATCTTATACCTCTCTGAGATAATCTCCATTAATGATTTTGCTCCTTGTGGCTCACTGGAACCCCTGAGCCTTCTAATCACTTGTGGGAAACTGGTCCAAGCTTATCTGCAAGCTCAGCTCACCAACTCAGGAACTCCACAGCTGCCTGCTTCATGCATTCACATCTTCAATGGGAAGTGACAAAGATCAATATTCATCACGAGGATGGGGGAACCAGGCAGGCAGGACATACCTGATCTATTCCTCACCTGCTAGACAGGAGGGGGAAAGGAGCTCTGGGTTCTACCTCCTCAGGACAGCTGGGAGGTCCTGACAGGAGAATCCGACGCCAAGCTTTCAGGGGCCTCCAGGCTAGCAGTTCTCAAACAGCAGGTCATGACCCACTGTTGGGTCTTGAAATCAATTTAATGAGTCACAGCCAGCATTTTTTAAAAATACAATAGAAGAGAATAGGAAGTATCACAATGCATGCAAGTGGTTACGTGTAAATACTGTTCCCTGCTTTTGCTTTATTTATAAAATGTATTTCTTCCTGTGGGTCAGTCATGAAAGTTTGAGAGCCACTGCCGAGCACCGCTCCTCCCTTGCAAATGCCACTTCCTCCAGGAAGTTGCCCTGGATTTTCTTTACCAGGATTCAACTTTCCCTCCACCAAACACCCTTGGCAATCAGTCTTAGAGCACCAAACACTTTCCATGGCACATTACAGATGGCTGTGAACAGAATCCACATTGATTAAGCACCTTGGCAACTATCAACGGTTGTCACCCATAGTTGAAACAAATATTTAATGGATGGGTGATGGATGGATAAATTCAGAAGGTGTTTAGGATCTCAAAAGACAAAGGATCATCATCCAAAAATGGTTTATCAACATAAATGCAGAAAAATGAATTATTAGAGAATTCCAGCTAATAAAATGAAATTTAAAAGAATTTACTGAAAAATAAATACTGAAATAAATAAATAATGCAAGGATAGACACAAAATTACCAGAGATCATCTTGGCAAAGTGTGGAATTATGGAATCTTTTCTTTTTTGCATATATACTCTAGGTTTCCTCATTGAACAGGAATTCCTTTCATAATAACAAAGTTGATGAAACATTCTTTAAAGAACTCACTATAGTTCTTTTCCAAATCAACACAGGTTCCCAAAGCTTAGTAACAAATGCCCAAAACTAGTATCTCCCCTTGACCCAGTAATCTCTCTGGGAATATATCCAAAGGGGATGGCTTTAAAATATCAGAATAGGGACTTCCCTGGTGGCACAGTGATTAAGAATCCGCCTGCCAATTCAGGGGACACGGGTTCGATCCCTGGTCCAGGAAGATCCCACATGCCACAGAGCAACTAAGTCCATAAGCCACAACTACTGAGCCCACGTTCTAGAGCCCGTGAGCCCCAACTACTGAGCCCGCACGCCTAGAGCCCACGCTCCGCAACAAGAGAAGCCACCGCAATGAGAAGCCCACGCACCGTAACGAAGAAATAGCCCCCACTCGCTGCAACTACAGAAAGCTCTCGCGCAGCAATGAAGACCCAACGCATCCAAAAACAAATTAATTAAATTTTTAAAAAACAGAATATTTAATATAAGAAGATGTTCATTACAGTGTAATTTTATAAAAGAGAAAAATCAGGACCAACCTAAATGTTCACCAACAGAGTATGGGTTAAATAAACTATGTTTGTTCTCTTCTGTGAATATTGTGCAATCTTGAAAAATGATGTTTATGAAGACAAAAAATGGGGGAAGGAAAAGATAGGAGAAAAAACTCTAACACGTTATGATTCAAACAATAAAAATATGCTTATCCAATAACAGGAAGGAAATGCACCAAAAGAGTGAATATAAGGGGGCTAGAATATATTTAGCACAATTTTCTTTCTCTATTTTCTGATTTCTCTGTAATATCATTAGGTTATCTTAATTATTTAAAAATTAACTTATTAAAACAAATGTTACCATATATCTAACTGCAGCCAGGGAATAATCTGTTTAATAATATCCATTTCGGATAAGCCATGAATTGCTTCCCTTCCAATTCAAGAAGCGCATACTAGCACCATTCTGTGCCAGGCATGGTGGGGATCAAGGTACGTATGGTCTCTAAGGAAAGATATCCGTGCATCCATGACACACAGCATGTTGTTAAAGGAACTCCACAGGCTCTGAGCTTGTTCAGACCCAGGCTCCAACCTCCACTCTGCCACTTCCCAGATGTGAATGAGAGCACAAACTACGTACCTATGGCAAGTTACCTAACCTCACTGAACCTCAGTTTCCATTATCTATAATGGCACTGATGCCAGTGTGGGTACCAAGGAGAGTGTGTCTGGTGAAGGAGCCCACCAGAAAGCTGCCCCAACGTGGTAAGCACTGCAGGTGGTCATTTATATGCTAGTTTATAAGTCTGTTCTTAAGATATGATTAAAGTTTATTTTAAAGTGATCAGATGAAAACAGTGTGATACCTGTACACCCAAAGTACATAATAGAGTCCAGAAATAGACCTAAGTATATGGAAATTTAACATACTATTAAAATGGCATTTCAGATCAGGGAGGAAAAGCTGCATCATTCAATTATCGATGTTGCAGCAAGGAGCTCACCATTTGGAAAGAAAACAGAGCCTGATCCCTTTGCCCCTCCTTTAAAGCAAATACATTCCAGATGGATAAACAATTTAAATGTAAGAAGACAAAACCTATATAAAATAATAGAAGAAATAAGGGTGACTATTTCTATAAATTCTTTTTGTGTTGTTTCCAGGTATTTGATCTTACGAACAGTTCTACTGTGAGCACTGGTGCACATTTCCAATGGTACACAGGCACAAGTAGTTCTTGTGTGTATGTTCCAACAAGACAAATTGCTAATTTGTTAACTTAAATAAATGTTAAATTTTTCTTAAAACCATCTTAAACATTTTAAAGTGTGCAGTTCAGCAGTGCTAAGTACATTCCCAGTGTTGTGCAACAGATCTCTAGAACGTTTTCAACTTGCAAAACTGAAACTCTATACCCACTCAACATCCCCTCCCCGCTTCCCCCTTCCCCCTGCCCCTGTCAACCACCATTCTACTTTCTGTTTCTATGAGCTCCACTACTTGAGATATCTCACATGAGTGGAATCACACAGTATTTGTTTTTTTGAGGCTGGCTTATTTCCTTTAGCATAATGTCCTCAAGGTTTATCCATATTGTAGCATATGACAGGATTTCCTTCTTTTTTAAGGCTGAATAATATTCCATTGTATGTCTATACCACATTTTATTTATCCATTCATGAAAGGACAAATGAGTTACTTCCTTGTATTGGCAATACAAGGTGATAGCCACAATGTGTAAAATGAGCACTGCCAATCTCCTGGTAGAAATGTAACTGATAACACCTGTAGAATGTGAATATGCTGTGATTCAGCATATGTGAGTGATGCCGAGGAGATCACCATACAAATGAACGTAAAATCACACGTAAAAAGATTAGAAATAACCAAAATCCTACAGGCGCTAAATTTGAGGACACACACACGGTGGAAATACAACGCAGTCAGTAAAATAATAAACAAATTTACTGATGAAAAAAAGATATCAATGAGTTTAAAAAGAAAAAAGCAGGCTACTGAACAGCATGAAGAATACAGTCCCATTTCTATAAATATTTACCTATATATTTAAATATGCAGAGAGATGACTTGAATAATGTCCATCAAAATATGAACAGTGGTAGGATTTGGGGTGATTTTTTTAAAGAATAATCACGTTTTTCTAAACTGCTTGTTTTTATAATGATATTTTTTTTATAATCAGGAAACAAAAGAACCTATTTTCACTTAGAAAAAAAATAGAAGCGTAGAACCAACTCTCGGACAGCCATTTCATACTCAGAAACAGAATGGAGAAAACCAGGGACAGTGTGATCAGGAAGTCCTGAGTTTCCATTCTGGCTCTGACACTAATTAGCTGAATGACCCTGGGCAAGTTACTTCCCTGTGCCTTGGTTTCCTCACGAGTAAATAAAGATGATAATAATTCTATGTTACGGAGTTATTTTGGGGATAAAAAGACTAACACTGAGTAGGGTCTCAATAAACATTAGTTTCATTCTCCCCTTGAGTTTGTTATTGAAAGCACCTAGCTGTCCCTGGCTCATATCAGATGCTCAAAATGTGCTGGGTGACTGAATGGGATGCATGGATAAGCAGATAGTCATGAGGAAGGACAGATGTCCAAAGGAAGGAAAGATGAAATGGGTGGATGAGTGGGTCAGTAGAGAGAAGGATGAATATGTGAAGAGCTAGCTAGACAGATGGGTTGGTGAGTAGACAAATGGAATGTCAGCCTGTGTTTTCCAAAGAGCCACATCAATATATATTCTATCCTACATACTCAACGTGACGTTGACACAACTCCATGGAGAGGTGGAGTTTATGTCTCTCCCCTTGAACTGGGGCACACTTTTATAATTGCCTCAACCAACAGACTGACGTGGAAGTTGTGCTGCATGATGTCTCAGGTTAAATCATTCCAGGAGATGCTGCATCTGTTTGGCGCTATGTCTTCATAGGACATGAGCCTTCAGAGCCTCAAGGTGCCATGTAGAAGTCCAGCCAAGTATCTCTATGCTGGAGAGACCACATGGAGATAAATGGAAAGACAGGTGGATTAGATAAACAGATAGATTAGATAGATGTAGATTAGATACACAGATGGACAGACTGGATAGATATAGGTATATCAAGTAGATAGATGGATGGATAGAAAAATAGATAGATACATAAATAGATACATAGATAGATAAATAAATGGGTGGGGAGGTGGATGGATGATGGATGGATGGGTGCTCCAGGAGCCCCATCTGTTTGAGTCTTCCAAGCCCTGGCTCCAAACAAGAGAGTGGGGAAGCCTTTAAGATGACCCCTGCCCCAGCCACCATCTGGCCACAACTACAGAGAGACCCTGAACCAGACTGACCAGCTGAGTCACTCCCAAATTCCCAACCCACAGAAACCACGAGAGACAAGAAATGATTATTGTTGTTTTAAGCCACTAAGTTCTGGGGTGATGTGTATACAGTAATAGATCTCTAATACAGATGGTGAGATGAGTATATGGGGTAGGAGGAGGGACTGGTGCAGAATAAATAACTTCTCTATGTGGAGCCCTGGAAATTAGCAACATCTTGTCTAGATACCAGGCCTTGTCTTGTATACCCTTCTCTGTGTTCCAACAGCCTCCTGCTTACCTACCTATTACAAGCCTTTCTCACCTCAACTGTTAATACTCCCAAAAGCCAGCACTCCAAGTTCTGACTCTCTAATTAATAGGGAAGGGAAGGTCAGGGAACGGGAGGGGAGGGGAGGACGGGGCGGGGGGAGGGAAGGACCACCTAGTCTAAGCCCTTATATTGTATAGTAGGGGAAACTGAGACCCAATGAGGGAAAAGAGATTCCCCAAACCACAGCAGAGTTAGAAGCAGGGCTCAGACTAGAGCCCATGGTTCCTGCCCTAAAGCCCAGGGCTATTTCTCCTCCAAAAGCCTGTGGGCTCCAGCTATCCCCAAGTTTGAGTCCTGCCTCCACCACTCACTGCCTGTGACAGTAGTCCCATCAGGGCAGCAAGCGATGTTGCAGGCCCTGGCTGGGATGTGCCAGAGCTCTTGGCTCCAAGCATACCTTACATCTGTCTGGGCATAAATTTGCATTCTGAATCCAGGAGGCCCCGATTCCAAGTATGTCAAATGTAATTAATTAGAGCAAACCTTCTGCAACTGTTTTCAAATGCGGTGTTAAAGGCTCTGTGTGCATGAAACACATAGACCGGGTCCATCGAGGCGCGCTGGGAGCTGAGGAACGGGAGACAGCAAGTGCTGTACCCAGGTCCTCAGAGTGGGGAGGGCAAGTTCCCATGACACAACAGTTCAGGACAACCCCCTCACGGTGAGGTTTAGAGCAGGGCATGGGCAGCGCATCTAAGGAGCTGGATTCAGGGCGCAGCCAATCACCAACTCCACATCTTGGTTACTTCACTTTCCTCAAAGGGCTGTTGAGAGCCTGGAATCTGGCATCCATCTGAATTTGAATCCAACTGCCCCCTACAAGCTGTGTGCCCTTGGGCAATTCCATTCACCTCTGAACCTCAATTCTCTCAAAAAAGGGGAGGGAAGGGGGAGGGGAGAAGAGAAGAGAAGAGAAGAGAGAAGAGAAGAGGGAAGAAAAGAAAAGAAAAGAGGCTTCCCTGGTGGCGCAGTGGTTGAGGGTCCGCCTGCCGATGCAGGGGACGCGGGTTCGTGCCCCGGTCGGGGAAGGTCCCACATGCCGCGGAGCGGCTGGGCCCGTGAGCCATGGCCGCTGAGCCTGCGCATCCGGAGCTTGTGCTCCGCAACAGGAGAGGCCCGCGTACAGCAAAAAAAAAAAAGAAAAGAAAAGAAAAGAAAAATCCCTACTTTCCAGGGTGATTGTATTAAATGAGATAACAGATGTTAAATGCTTAGCCCAGTGCCTGGCATATAACAAGCCAACAAATGTGCAATGATTATAGATCAAGACAGACAAATTCTACTTTGCAAAAATCAAATGAGATAAATAAGAATGCTAAACTTCAGTCTTTTGACAGAAAGAGTTCCTGATCAAAGAAAAAAAAATTGTAAGGCTGAATTTCCAACACATAGCTCAAGCTCCTTTCAAACCACTAAGAGCAGGAGTACGAGGCTGGGAAGTTAGACCTGGGTTCAAGTTTAGCTTTGCCGCTCCCTGCAAGGTTAGTCACCCTCCTCCAGGTCTCTCCGCCAGGGGAGCTAGGTAACCTCCCCACCCTGCCAACTCTGTCCACTCTGGTTATATGCCCTCTGGGTTTTCTAGAAGCCTTGCTTTCTAAATCATTACAGGGAGCAGACCTGTCTTCGTAAAAGAATGGCTTCCAGCCCCCCAGGACCCAAAATCCATAGCCCCTATGGATTTAAAATTTTATGGGTTTGAAAACCCATAAAAACCTGGGTTTTTATCCCCATACCAGCCCTGAACTGTACTGATTCAAAAAGACCCTAGTTAAAGACTCAAAAGACTGACATTTTTTGGCAATCAGAGAAGTTGTCAGGGGTAATCTTTTAGATTTGTTTTTGCTCATCTTGTTAGGTTTACTTTCTTCCAAAGTGTTTAATTAATGTTTAGGGGAATGGATAAGCAAAGTGGGAAGCAGTTTAATTTTTTCCCCCATGAATTACTAGTATCTCTCTCTCTCTCTGTCCCTCTCTCAAGTTCCCCATTACCCCTCCATTTTAACCACCTAGTTATGATGATACCTACACCACTACATCATCTTTCCTTCTCAATCCCAAACTCTTGAGTCTTGTAGTCTGTCCAGTGACCTGATGAAGCTGCCCTGTGACCTGACCCTGAGCAAGCTACTCCCCCCCTCTCTGGGGGATGCAGGTTGCCTTAGATCAGCACAGTCCAACAGGAATGTAATATAAACCACATAGGTAATTTCAAATTTTCTAGTAGCCACATTGTAAACAATGAAAATAAAAGCAAGCAAAATTAATTTTAATAACATATCTTATTTAACACAATATATAAAATGCTATCATTTCAACCTGTAAACCGTATTTTAAAAATAATGACTGAGGGCTTCCCTGGTGGCGCAGTGGTTGAGAGTCCGCCTGCCGATGCAGGGGACACGGGTTCGTGCCCCGGTCCGGGAGGATCCCACGTGCCGCGGAGCGGCTGGGCCCATGAGCCACGGCCGCTGAGCCTGCGCGTCCGGAGCCTGTGCTCCGCAACGGGAGAGACCACAACAGTGAGAGGCCCGCGTACCGCAAACTGAGATCTTCTACAGTCATTTTTTTCCTACTAAGTCTTTAAGATCCAGACCTAGAGAAGACATAATTATAATTCAATAAAAAATAAATAAAAAAAATAAAACCCAGTGTGAATCTTACACTTAACAGCGCAACTCAATTTAGGCTAACCACATTACAAGTGCCCAACAGCCACATGCGGCTAGTGGTCACCAATACATACTGGATGGTACAGACTTAAGTAATCTCCATGAGCCCTTTTAGCTCTAGACTCCTCTGATGCAAAAAGACTAGCCTCCCGACAAATTCCACCTCAAGCTAGTAGCACTCCAGGGAAGTTTTCCTTCCCTGAGGCCTCATTTCAGGCCAGTTTTAGTTTTATTTCAGATCAGTTTCACTTTCTGCTTTTCCAGCATACATTGTAAGAAACACCCACATAATGTACTTACATTTTTATAGTTATTTTTCCCCAGTTGATGAAATTAAAAAAAAATATCTCCAGCATCCAAAAATGTCTTCATCTATTCTCTCCGGGTATTCCAAGGGCTCTGGCTATGTTCACTTGTCTCGCAAAATTCTGAGCCCAAAATAAAACAGAACACAAACTCCCTGCAAAATTTCACCTGATAAAAATTCCCATTCTCAATTCTCTGTAAGAATGTTGGGGCTGGTGAGAATTTGTCCAGGAGGAGGCTCAAAGCTGAGAGGTAGAATGGCTAGCCCCTCAGGCATGCTGTCTTGGACAATAACACATCCAGAAAGGGAGCCAAAACAGCTTCTGACTTTTAATGTTACCAGCAAACTGCAAGCCAGGGGCTTGCTGAGGGATACTCAGACTTCCTCCACTTGGTAGGAGTCATTTCCACCCATGGGGGAGATATGAGATTTCGTTTCTCCCTGGATCCCCCCCAGGACCAGGGCTGGCCCCTGGGAATCAGAGATTCCATCCCTGAAACAGAACTCGCTTCACTAGAAAGCAAGTGTTCCTGTGTTTTCTATAGCAGACTGGAGAGCGGAGTATCACCTGACTCCATTTTTTCTCTTTAGCTTATATGTGAAGCCTCCTTATGCTTTGTCAGCCAAAATATTTATACCATTTTTCTGTTGACTCAATACCATCCTCACCTCAGCCTCCCTCCTTTCCTTTTTAAGAAAAGAAAGGAGTTGTCACCAACACGTTTCTCCAGCTCTGCCCTGTTTATGAAGCATTTTTGAGTCCGTTAACACATGGGATGCTTGCAAGAAGCCTGTGAGGGGTACACAAATAGGCTGTTCTCCCACTTCGCAGATTAACAAACAGAGGGTACACTGGGGTGGGCAGACCCCAGTGCCTTCTAGGGCGCAGCAGGTCACATACAGGATCGAAATCAGAGGAGGTTGGAAACTGACTCAAAACAGGAGAACACATACACTGCAAACGCTGAAAAGTTCTGAACTTTTTAAACCTTAGGCCAGCAAATCAAATCAAATAAAAAAGATAAGGGGCCAATTCACCTTGTGGGCACCCATCTGTGACTCTGGGTTTATACAATCTACCCAACAGGGCACTAATAATTAGTGATTAATGCTAGTTATAAAAATTAACACATATAAAATAAAAACAAAACAAAATAACCCACACGTAGGGCTTCAGAGTTTAAAAAGCATTTTTAAATATGCTGTCTCATTTCACTCCTTTGAAGATTATGTCCATCTCAGGTCCCAGATGTAGAAATTAAGATGCCCAGGGACTGAGGAACCCGATTATGGTCTTAGAATGTAACCTGTCATAAACCCACGTGGTCATCCAGGAACCCCAGGGCCTGCCCTGCCCCTCTGCCACGTCACCTATAGCACAGGAGTGAGAGAGTGGGCAACACCACCCAACCCAGTGGCCCAGCCACTGCATCTCTCCTTTGATCACTCAGGGATCAGACACAGAAGCAGGTTATCCAGCCCTGCTTTGATGACAACCCCAAGGGTATCTAATTATAACAGGGAAGGGAGGAGTCAAGATCCTCTCACTATTTCTCAAGAACAAATTAATTCCTTTTGACATAGTATATGTGCAAAGAGTAGGAAAAGCACTGGTTGAGGAATTAAGAAATCTGAGGCTTGAAGTAGCTCCGCCTATTCACAGAGGTTCTGGGCAAGTAACTCCACCTCTCTTCCCAGGTGTGTGTGTGTGTGTGTGTGTGTGTGTGTGTGTGTATGTGTGTGTGTGTGTGTGTGTGTGTGTGTGTGTGTGTGTGTGTGTG
>NW_020837951.1:19930881-19939926 GCF_003676395.1 Aethalodelphis obliquidens
TGTGTGTGTGTGTGTGTGTGTGTGTGTGTGTGTGTGTGTGTGTGTGACTAGATCAGAAATGACAAATTGGCTTCATGTGGTAGCATCATAGTAAGAAGGGCTCTGAGGCCACTGGCCAGATTCAATGGAAAAGACTGCCATGATTGATTAGCAATGTCTGCCACAGGCTTAAAAATGGGGAGTGGCGGCATGCATATTAGTTATTTACCATCCCTGGATTAGATGTACAAATAACATGCTGCAAGTGAAAAGCACTTTGCCCTTTACAAAGCTTATTTTCTCCCATCCCTCGCAACTTTTCACAAGAACCCTGTGCCACACTCATTATCTTCATCATCATCATTATCATCATCACCACCTTACAGATACGGAAAACAAAGTGTTAATACTTTGACAAAGATCACAATATGACTAAGTAGGGGAGCAGAGAGGGGAGCGGAGCCTTGTCCCTTCAACTTCAATCGCTTTGTTCTACCCTTGGAAATGTCCAGCTGGTGTTCTGCCACTGGTAGGACGGCTCATCCATGTGACCATACAGAAGGGACCACCTGTTCACAAGGCTTCACCTCCCTCCCACTGGTTACTTCTGCCTTATAGAGAAGGGGCCCCAGCAAGACACAAAAGGAAAGGGGTGCTAATTCAGAGTTCCGGATGCTTCTTCCCAAGGCGAAGTTCCGGCCTCACTGTACAGGTGGAGAAGCCAAACCCAGAGATAAGTGAGGTTAAAAAAAAAGGGCAGAGGGACTTCCCTGGTGGCGCAGTGGTTAAGAATCCGCCTGCCAACGCAGGGGACATGGGTTCAAGCCCTGGTCCGGGAAGATCCCACATGCCACAGAGCAACTAAGCCCGTGCGCCACAACTACTGAGCCTGCACTCTAGAGCCCACGAGCCACAACTACTGAGCCTGCGTGCCTAGAGCCCGTGCACTGCAACAGATAAGTCACCGCAGTGAGAAGCCCACACACAGCAACGAAGAATAGCTCCGGCTCGCCACAACTAGAGAAAGCCCACGCGTAGCAATGAAGACCCAACGCAGCCAATAAATAGATAAATAGACAGATAGATAAATAAATAAATAAAAATTCTAAAAAGAAAAAGGGCAGAATTGGAAGTCCCTAATGTCACAGTCCACCCCACCAGGAACAGGACACTCTATATCCTCAATTCCAAGGTGCCTTAGACTGTTAGATACACCATCGATTTTATAATAGCTTTTTGAGACAAAAAAAAAAAAAGAGGGAGAAATAGTGCTCTAACAGAACACATCTACTGTAAAACACATGCCAATTTCAGAAATATGAAAATGTGGGAACTTGACCATTGAGGAAATATGGGATCCTGTGCTCACCTGCTGAGCTGGGCCATAAAGTGTTAACGATGACAGCATTTTCAAAAACTTACAGAAAAAAAAATTAAGCAAATAAACAGAACATTCTCAGTTTTTTCCCATGACTTTTCCCTGAATCTTTGGCGTGTGCAAACGGGAATCCGGCCAAAGGTGGGCTCTGGTTGAACATCAAACCACACATTTAGCCACTACACATCTAAGGGGCCCACGCGACCAGCTGTTCTGCAAACAGCCCCCTGAAGTCCAACTCCAGGGCCCATGGCCAAGACCAGCTCCTAGAGCAAGGACGGGGTATTGTCAAGTCCCTCCACCTCAAGGCACACCCCCCTTTTCCACCTCCTTAGACATGCTGGGTCCCATTTGCCATACCTGCAAATCTGGATGATAACCCCAGATGCCCCCCAACCATTTTAAGGAAATGGTTTACGCAACAGGAGCGAAGGGGGATGAGGAACTTTTAAAAAATTCTCCACAGCATGTAAAGTCAAAGGAGCCATCCAAGGAGCCCTCTCTGATTTATTATTCCAAGGGAGCCGTGGGCTTCAGAGCCGGCTCTAAGAAAATCCATTTTCTTAGGTAAAGAAAACAAAACACTGGTGTTGACCAAATGTCCTAACCCAAAACTGGTCACCTACTCTTCACTAGACCCAAATCTAGATGATCTGAGTTTTTTCCGAAAAATCACATTAAGTCATCAAACATTTATTGAGCTGCTGCTCCGTGCCAGACCCTAAAATGAGTAACCCATGACCTCTGCCCTCAAGGAACTCACAAGCCGGCTGGCGAGACAGAAATGCGAACAGCCGACTCTCATCTGTGGGCCCAGAGTATCTGCAAAGTACTGCAGTTTGGGGAAGCTCGGGGAGTCTCCACAGAAGGGGACATGCAGGTAGGTCTCAAGGAGGGTAGGGGGTCTGGTTTCTCATGGAGCAGAGACAAAGGAGGGAAAGGGCACAAGAGACAGAAGGCCCAGTATGAGCACAAGCTCAATGGTAGACAGTTCACGACAAATTAAGATTTGTCCCTTTAAACACTGTGCCACAGGCTTTGAAACAAATCCAGAAATACCTGGAGGAGCCAGAGCATCCCTGAAATGAAAGCATTGAGACCACTTTTGACAAGAAAGATGTGTACGGTCCAAGGGATGTCTCTTCCTAGTCTGTTCTAAAATAAAGCAACAACCAAAAAAGTGTACATTTTCTGTTGTTACCTAGCTCTGCCTATTAAAGATAAGTCATCAAGTTTCCAGAACGACCAAAACTCTTGTCACTGGGACTCAATCTCCCCAAATGGAGACCACTGGGTCAGGCATTACTGACATGTACTGACCACCCTTCTAAGAACAACCTTCTAAGGACTGGCTGGATGCAACACATGAATTGCTTCATTTAATCATAGAACAACCTTTCAAGGTCAAGATTATTACCCCCCTTTTTCCAGATGCAGAAGCTGTGGCTCCGAACCCGGAGGTGACTTTCCCAAAGTAACATAACGCCAACCACACAATGAGGCTGGATTTTAAACTCTGGTCTGGCTGACCTCAAAACCACCTTTCCATTTCACCAACTGGGGGAGGTGTCAGAAATTTTCTATGCTTCTAACTTAAGGCCTATCCTAGGGGGATTTCATGGTGGTTTTTGCCCCTGGATCTCCCCCCACGCCGAGGACCCCAACCCTGGTCCTACCCACCTGCTGTCTTCTTCCAACTTAATCCTTCTTTCAGGCAATACTTTATTAAAACCCACCTCTTACAACAGCCTCCTGTACTTCCTGACTTCAACGGCACACATGCTGAGACACAACATTCTGGAGTTGCTAGTCATCATCTGTCACTTTTAACTAAAGCGTTCTGGCCTAACCTTGGCAGAAGACTGCTTTGAGACAAATAAAAGGGAGGCGTGGACCACTTTAGCCAGAAGAGGCTAAATGGATGGAACGTATCACCTCTACGGGCTGAAATGCCTCAGAGCATCGAGGGTTCAGGAACGAAGTCCCACCAGCAAACACCAAGAGCTTTCAAAGATGTGTCATAACCTTCTGAGGCCACCCAGTGACAACAACGAGATGGAACATTGGTCTGGCCCTGTGCTATCCAATATAGAAGCCACTAGCCACATGTGGCTACTGAGCTCATGAAATATGGCTGGTCAGAAAAGACTTAATATCCCCCCAAAGAAAGAATGTAAAATAGCACATTAATAATTTTTATGCTAATGAAGACTGAAATGATAGCATTGCAGATATACTTTGGGTTAAATAAACTATGTTATTAAAATTAATTTCACCTGCTTCTTTTTAGTTTTTTTAAAGTGTTACCAGAAAATTTTATTTATTTTTGTTGGTTTTTGTTTTGTTTTGGCCATGCCGCACGGCATGCAGGATCTTAGTTCCCAGACCAGGGATTGAACCCGTGCCCCCTGCAGTGGAAGCACAGAGTCCCTCCAGGGAATTCCCCAGAAAATTTTAAATGACATATGTGACTCACATTTGTGGCTCAAATTATATTTCGATTGGACAGTGCTGGCCTGACACATTTAAAAGATGAGGAGACCAAGACAGCAATTCGAGAGTTTTTAGGAAGGGCACACACACAAAAATATAGACATTCGCTCAGAGTCTGATTGGACTTTAAATATAGCACAAACATGAACTCTTTAACTCCACAAAAATTCCTCTGGCAATCTGAAGTAAAAGTGAGGAATGAAAGTAACTGGGGCTGCTTCTCCCTCCCACCAAGACAGGGATCCCACGCTACTAAAGTCTCCATTCCAGCCACAGAATCTGGCAAAGATGCTGTTTCACTGTGGAAGGACAGAGCACCTGTCCTTCCCGTCTCATTCAAGGCCAACAAGCTGAGGTGTGTGCCTGACTGCCATGTAGCTGAGACTTCTTCACAGCTGGCCCTTCAGGCAGGCTCAACCAGGGGACAAAGCATGTGGCCCAGGGCACCTACCCCACAGGGTTCATGTGAAAGTCAACTGGGATAATAAATAAGAAGATAAAGTATAAACAGCAACGTGCGATGTTCTTGGAGCACATCACTGTCGATCATCTAGACCAGTATCTGTCAACCTCTTTTAACCGTGACTCACGGTAGGACTTACATTTGTCATGCACATACATTGGCATATGTAAATAAAACTGAAGTTTCATGAGACAACACTTACCTTCAATACATAGCTATGCCTCTGCTAGTTCGTGTTCCCCTGTATTCTATTCTATTCTTTTTTTTTTTTAATGCTGATTGTGACCCACTAAATTGATTTTACAACCCGCCTGGGTATGGTGAATAAGAGGTACACTCCCCACTCTGTGATGGACACTGCTATTTGATCACTGCACCCCACTCTCCAGAATATGGGAGTCCAGATGTGACCTCAGAATCCTTCTCAACACAGTGATCCAGGCAGCTGTAGCCCATTGCTTGGAGTCAGAATCAGAGAAGAAAACTATTTATTAATATCTTTGTTTTGATCCAAAGCTCTCATATGACAAACGCAAAAACGGAGGCTCAGGAGGAAAAAGTGGTTTGTCCAAGGTCATACAGCAAGACTTTGGGAGAGCTAGGGCACCTGTGTACCCACAAAGCCACTTCACCTGCCATCACCAGGGAGGAGACGCATGAAAAAATTTCCAAATTTCACCATGACCATGAAAAGTCAGCCTATACATCCAGTGAAACACACAAGGAAATTCTCATCACCCCACCAAGGAGAAGACATGAGGATTCTGAGGTCAGAGGAAGCAGCAAGCCCAGAGCTGAGTCAAAGGTGGGGGCAGTGGGCGGGGAAATTGTGTCTGACAATGGGGGAGTTTTTAAACTCTGTTTCTCAAACGAAACAAACCACTGGCTATTTATTTTCTAGGACCAGAGAGAGGTCACACTTACACTGACCAGCCATCTTTGTTGCTTTCCTTCTGCAAAAGCAAGAGCCCTTGTTCAAGTTCACCTCTGTGCAGGGCTGAAAGTATAAGCAAACCCTTCTTCTTAGCTTGGTCCAAAGTCAAGCTATAAAGCAAGCCCTTGAAATTTCAAACCTTATTAGAAAAAAAAAAAACCTCCTTAGGCAGAAAAGCAAAACATTAATAAGAGTCTCCTCTGTGAAACTGAGCATAAATGATCTTTCACCAAAATAACCCGGCCCATCATCAAATTACCACCCCTCAAGTCCAATCTGTCAGATTTTTTGCCCAATATTAAAAAAGAGTTTGGTGAACAGACATGGCCTAACAAAAAAATCGGCTGAAATATCCATTTCTGGTCACACTTCCATCCATGATAGGAGGTGAGAGAGGTATGGCCCAGGTCAGGTCTCAATCCTGAGAGACGCCAATAGAAACAAAAGAAAACTGACCCCGCCCCCAACAGTGCCATCATGCACCTCTATTTCCTTAACAACAAACATGATCCGAATAACCAATTAAGAAAAAAAAAAGAAAGAAAGAAAAAACAGGCCTACAAAACAGAGATGATTTTCAATTTCCAGCCAGGAGTTCCCTTTAAACCGTAGACAACACAACAAAATTTCAATAGAATGGAATGAAGGAATCTGAGTTGTGTGTCAGGAGATCCAGGACACACAAAGGGACGTGCTGCAATATTTTTATTCCTTGCACCAGAAATAACCTGTTATCTACAACCCTGACTTTTTCTCAGATGCCCGGTAAGGGTGCCCAACCCACCCCTCCCCAGTCCAGGGCACAGCTCTCCTCCATCACTTGCTAAGCTGGCCCTACTGTCTCATGAGGCCTCCAGAGCCCTTGGAAATTATAAATTCTTTGACCGTCCTAGGCATCGGCCTAAATAATTCAACAGAGAAAAAATTTTTAATTACGCTCTGTTTAAAAAAAAAAAAAAAAAAAAAAAGCTCATTCCAAATGTCAGAATGTGGCCAGTCAGCCCTGAAGGATTTTGTTACTAAAAAAGTAAAAATCTCCCAAATGCAATGGTGCTGATGGGTAATGTCGAACCTCTGTCACTGTCAAATACATTTCACATAATTTGTATCCCCTTAGAAAACTGAATTTCCAAAAAACTGGGATGGGAATCCATGGACTGGGGCCATCATTTCTTCTAAGACCAACTGGTGACTGGCGAAAGGGGAGAGGGTTTCCTGTCCCAGCCCTGTGTGACCCATCATCAGGTCCCATCAAATCCCACTCCACAAATGCTAACAATATTTTCCCCTCCTTTTGGACAGAAAAATTAGAACTTTTTTTTTTTTTTTTTGGTGCAAAATCCCCAGCAAGTTCAGATACTAATTTATCACAAATAACCCTTCAACTTTGGGTAGGTACCTTATTTTCCTCTGTTAAATTTCAATTCAGTCAGTGTTTGTCTTCCCAAAGAAAAAAAAGAAATTGGGGTGTGGGGGGGTTCACCTTATTTGATTCTTTTGAAGGCCAAAAAACTACATCAAATACTATTTGCACATATGCTTTCATGTTCCAAAGACAAGTACCTTTGGGTTTGGCTTTTGTTTATATTTTGATTTTTTTCCTTGAAAAAAAAATTAAATTTTGATGCTAGAATCAGCTGAATTGGTGTGTTACCCCAGTTTTTCAGCAAAGTAAGTATTCCACTAGAGAAGATGGATAAAAATAAGAATTTTAATCTCCTCTGTTCTTCCCTCTTTTATCTTTCCTTCTTAAGTCAGTAAAATTTGTGCTTTTTAAAAAAAAAAAATCACAGACCCCCCCCCAAATGATCAAGATTAATGGATTTCCCCCCCATTTGAAAGTAATCAAATTTGTGAAAAATACCAAATGTTAATAAACTACCAACCCCACATCACAATCAAAGAGGCTGAAACCAATCCGGCTATTTTTTTTTTTCAATAATAAAATTTTCAAATTGGAAGACTGAGCAAGCACACAGAAAGGAAAATTTTCTTCCTACCAAGGATTCCTCAACCCTTGTATTTATCAACTGATTCAGTTGCATGTCATAAAAAATGAGCTTCTGTGAATCCACTGTTAGTTTTTTCATAATAATGTTAATTATGCATATCTTATTTTAATGGCGGTCTCTCCTACAAATCTGTGGGCTACTCAGTTTGTATAATGTAATGAATTTACATTTTTTTTCCACTGACCATTGCTCAGAAAAGGTTTCTGACATTTTCTGGATAAAACAACAACAAAAAAAGAAAAGCCTAGACCTTTCAGGAAACAAAATCAGAAAACAGTCTTAATTATTCCATCAAAACAAAAAAAAATAACACAAAACCCAACAAATGCAGGGAAAAAAAGACAGGATTTCACTCTAACTTTTCCAGTTTCTGTTTTTCTTTAGAACCTTGAGATTCAATTGCAGTAAAACATAAATGAAAAATTTTCTAAAAAACCTACAATTTTTGGGTGTGTCCAAAGCCAACATTTTAGGGTCTATTTTCTCTTTTAAATCCTTCCTTCTTGGAAATAGAAAAACTTTAAATATTGCCAAATGGCAAAATTAGTCTTTTTTGCCCGCTGAGCTAAACAAGTTCCAAATTACAATGAAGTACAATTTCTAATTGCTTCAATAAAGCCAATTCTCCCAGTTTCCCCTAAACTCAACAATTTCCCTCCTTTCCTCAACCCAAATAGTTTTTTTTCTCAAACTAAAATGAGTTGGGCAGCCAAATTGACGTTGGTTTTAGAAGGCTTTTTGCTTTCTCCCCTTCAAAAACTGAATTCATTCCAATTCCAGCTTAATTTTCATTTACATATTATCTGGATTTAGCTTCAGAAATAAAAATCGTCTCTATACTCCTGCAAAGATCAAAGTGAAAATTGTCACCCCCAAAAAGAAAAAAAAAGAATCTCTCTCCCCTCCACTGTCTTATAGAGCAAACTTTTGAAAAAATAAGAAATAAAAAATATTTCTTTTCAATTTTAATTTCTTTTTTTATTTACAAAATAGTATCCTCTAGGTGGCGTCGTTTTAATGGGAAAAAACTACCGTTTGAAGAAAAATTAGAAAAAAAATTGAGAAAGGGAAATATGGCCTAAAAAAAAAAAGACTGTTGCAAAGACAGAGGACCAGGGGGGAAAGACCTCCCGGGGGGTCATCAGGGACCCCGAGCGCACAGAGGGTCAGGGGGAAATTGCAAATTTAGGGGGGGGGGGGGAGAGCTGGAAGGGGTTGTATTTTTGCAAAATGTGAATTGTCCAAACTGAAATGGCTGCTCTGTTCTCTCGCCGCTTTGTTTTCTGGGCTCCGGTCCGAGCCCGGGGCTGGAGGGGGCGCCGGGTGGGGGCCCGAAAAGACCCCCCCGTCACCCCCACCCTCCTCACACCCCGCGGCGCCCGGGGGGGCTCTCCAGACCCCGACCCTCCTGTTTGCGCCCACAAAAAAGCCCGCAAACGTGCCCAGGCACTTTGCATTTTGCAAATCTTGCAATGAAGTGGCGCAGCGCCCCGGGCCCCGGCCCCCCGGGGTCCCCAGCGCCGTGCATGCCCCCGGCCCCCCGTCGTACCTGCGGAGCCGCCGCGCCGCCCGGCTGGTTCATGGGTCCGTGCGGGAGGAGGCGGCCCCGTCGCGTCCTGCTCCTCCCGGGCCGGGCTGCTGGTGCGCGCACAATGCCGCCGCCGCCGCCGCCGCCGCCGCCGCCGCTCCCTCCTCCGCCCGCCCCGCTCAGGCCGGGGGGGCGGGGGCGCTGGGGGCGCGCAGGGGGGGCGCCCGGCCCTCGCCCCCACCCCCGGCCCGCACCCGC
>NW_020837951.1:19940326-20090003 GCF_003676395.1 Aethalodelphis obliquidens
TTCCCGCGCCGCGCCCCGCTCTCCCCGCGCCTCCCGCACCCGCCCCCCAGCGCCCTCCTGCCCTGCCCCCGCTCTCCAGCCCCTCGGAGAGGTCATTTTCACGTTGGAAGAAAAGTTTGGGGAGCCGCCCCTGGACGGAACACAAGGGGTTAATGGGAACTCCTCGGCGCCCCCCTCCACCCCCCAAAAAATCAGATTGATTTTTTAAATAAAGTTTGAAGAACTGGCCTTATGGAAGAATCGGAAGGCTCAATGGGGATATTCCTATTGCCCCTGCACCCCTCCAAAAAAATCTAATGTAATCGAAAAATAAAAGTTTGAAGAACTAGCCCTATGTCAGACAGGAGGGGTTGAGGGGACTCTTTCTAGCCCCCCCAATCAGATTGAATTTAAAAATAAATATTTGAGGAGCTGCTTTTATGTGAAATGCGGGATAAAGAGAATGTTTCTCTCTACTCCTGTCAATTTTTTTTAAAGAACGTATTTATTTTTAAAATAAAAGTTTGAAGAACTGGCCCCATGTAAGATCAGAAGGGCAAAAGGTTAAGGGGGGGTTAGACGCCCCACCCACATCCCCCAATCAAGTTGATTTCAAAAAGAAAAATTTGCAAAACTGTGAAATAAGCAAGAATATTTTTATCCAACACCCTAAAAAAATCAGATTATTTTTAAATTTGGGAACTGCCTTCTTGTAACTTGGGAAGGTTTAAGGGGGATTTTTCCCCCGTTTCCTCCTCACCCTCCAAAAAAATCAGATTTTTTTAAAAAATTAAAAGTGTGAAGGACCTGCCCCATATAGGGATGGGAGGGATTACTGGGGATCCTACGTCTCCCACAACTGATAGATTTTTAGAATAAAAATTTGAAGAACTGCGTATATATGAGATGAGAGAAATCTTTCTTTACCCCTCCCCAAGAGAAAAATAGAAGGATAGTTTTTTAAAATAAAAACATTGGAAATTAAGGGTAAACAGGTATCTCTTCTCTGCCCTGACCTTAAAAACTCAAATGTGTGTATGTGTGTGTGTGTGTGTGTGTGTGTGTTTTGTTTTGTTTTGTCTTGTTTGATGTTTAAGAAGTCGGGTCGATATGAGACAGGAAGAGTTATAGAAATTTTTTCCCTGCACCCTCTAGAAAAGTTATTTTTTAAATGTCCGGAAACTAAGGGATTGTATAGAAGACACTGTCTCTCCCTAAAGAGTGAACATGTGAGAAATTTATCCCTACACAGGAGGCAAAGAATTAAGAGACACACACTTCTCCAGACCAAACACACACGAGAGTGAGAGGAATCTCTGAACAATTCCCCCACTACCCCCAAAGCTGGAAAGTCGTTGAAAATAAAAAGTGGCCATTTTTCTCCCTGCCAGCCTGGCAAGCGTGTCCCTGGCAAAGGTTTGGCAGCCTGTGCCAAGGCTAGTGTAGGGCAGGCGCCGAGGGGAGCAGGGCAGCCTGTGGAGCTTGGCAGTGTTGGGCTCCTGTGAGCCCGGGACACACGTGCAGGCCAGGCAGCCCCCAGCCTGTCTGCCCCTCAGCCACCAGATGGCTGAGGCCCTGTTACCCAGGGAAATGCTCCATGTGTGATGTCTCTCTGGCTCCATCCCTCTGTGAAGGTTTCTAAGCACCTGTCTCAAGACCAGACCCCCTGCTCTGCCTAGCGGAGCCACACCTGACTTAAGGCCCTGGAGCAGAAAAAAACTGGATCCAAAACAACACTGAGTCTCGGTCACCACGGCTGAGAGCCATGCGGTACCAAGGGAAAAAATCCTGCCCTGGGAGTCAGGAAAACGTGATGCAATAAATAGTCGTTGAACACTTAACTATGTGCCAGGCATGTTGTGTCTAGTAGGGCAGCTGCACCACGGAAAAGAGGATTGCAGCAGCCCTTCTCAAACTTGAGCGATCCTTAGAGTCGCACCGAGGGCCTGTTCCAACACTGATCGCCGAGCCCCACCCAGACTTCTGATTTAACCAGTCAGGGGTAGGGACCAAGAATTTGCATTTCTAACAAGTCCTCAGGTGATGCTGATGCTGGTGGTCTAAGGACCAAATTTGAAAAGCCATTGTCATACGCCGCCAACAGCAAAATGCACAGGCATAGGGGACAGAGAAAGGACCCAACCAAGCCCCAACGGGGTCGGTGAGGGTTCCAAGCGGAATAACACGCTGCAGGAAGGCTGGGTGGAAGCATCCTTCCTCCCTGGGTCTTAATCAGATGGCAGAGTCTCCTTAGATCAGGGATGCTTAAATAGGTTTGGGGATCCATGAATTAAGAAATGGTATGCCTTAAATAAATGTATCTCTGCATGTGCATTCTGGGGAAGAAAATCTCTGACTTTCACCGATTTCGCAAAAGGGTCAGTGACCCCAACCTGGAATGATTTTTCAGGCGCCTTCGGCCTGGAAAATACTCACGGGACCTTCTCAGCCTTCTCTTTCTGGAATGACCGCAAGCCTTTTCTGCTTCTCTAGTACCCACAGTCACAGGAACTGGGCCTTCTCTTCCATGAGGCACATCCCGACAGAGAGCCTAGAGTGCATTTAACACCACTGAGGGGAGGGAGGTGTGTCCTCCATCAAGGTCCTGGCCCTGGAGGGTCTGTCCCTTCTTCACTCTGTCCCTCCTGGGCCACGAAGGGTATGTGCTCAGGGGACGAAGACTGGGCTTGATATCTTCCTGACAAAATCCGGTTTCTAAATGAACGCACACATGTCCCAAACCATAGTGGAAACATCGCAGTCACACAGAGCTGTGATTTATCGCCGTTCTGGAAGTTAACTAAGAGTAGACTCGCCACAAGCAGGGATGGGGCTGGGGGAGGACAGGGAGTATTTAGTGAGAGCCCGGGGGCAGGACAAGACCTGCTCAGTGACGGGACAGGCACCACGATATCACAGGGACAGGATGACCATAGGTCAGAGCTTCTGGGAACAGACACTTACATTAGGTGGATACGTAGTCAAGTAGGGACCTCCAAGGGCTTACCTATACTCTAAGGGTCCATGATTCAGCTTGACATACCTGTGTTTATCAAATTCTAGAAACTTCTGACCCCTTCCATCCCCAGCCCACTTCCCTCAGAACCAGCACTGCTTTAATTACTAAGAGCCCAGGCTGTGGAGTCAACAGCCTGGGTCCCACCCAGCCCTGGCTCTGGCCCTCGAATGCTACCTGATCTTGAGCAGACAGGTCAATCTCCCTTATCTCTGTAGTGCTGACAGTAGGGGTGCTTTGAGGATGAAATGAGATAATACACATAAAGCTTTTAGAAAGTGCCTAGTATAAAGAAAACACTCCATACACGTCAGCTATTGGAATCAGAGAAACGAGTTTCCAGCCTCTGCCACTGACTGGCTGTGTGACCCTGGGCTCCTGACTTAATCGCTATGCCTTAGTTTCTGTCTCTGTAAAATGGGGGTAAGCCTACCAGTCTTATCAACACTCTTTTAGTTGTAACCAGTAGGAACAAAATCTTGCTTAACAAAAAAGTGTTATTTTATTAAATTAAATCATGGTACCCAAGGGCAGGAAATGAAATGAAACCTCCAGAGGTTTGGAGCCAGGAACTAGAAAATCATCAGGAACCAGGCTTGCTCTCTCCGTCACTCTGTGCAACAGGTCTCCGGACATCTCAGCTCTAATTCATTGTCTGTCTCTCTGCCCCACTTCCTTCCCACCTCTCTCCAGGTGGGTGCTCTCTGCCTCTCTGGGCACACAGTCAAAATGACCTCAGTGCCAACAGGTGCTGACTGGTATCTCTGTGTTCCAGTCCAACTTCTTGGGACAGAGAATGTGGTTGGCCAAGCTCATCGGCTCAGATGCCACCAGGAGCCAATCACTGATGAGCAAGGGGAATGCCATCACATAACACACAGAGACTTCGGACACCCATCCCTGAGGGAAGGGGGTGTGGTAGGCTGGGCAGGGTGGTAATCAGATATTGAGAATGGTGAGATTTTGAGATTTTGTCAAGTGAGAGTGCAAGGTAGATATCAAGCTTGTGTCACAGGCTGATGAGGGGAACGGAGAGACAGCAGTTGCCCCAGAAATAGCCTTTGGGTCTGAAACAGAACCTGGGTCTTAGCTAAAATCTTGTGGGTTGATCTTGGTGAAGAAGATGCCTTTAGAGTGAAACAGTAGGTTCTCAAGAGTGTGGAACAGAATGAAGGCAGGGACTTCACAAAATGATGTCTTCTTCCTCAAGCCGAGTTTCTTTTTTAAGCCTACATAATGCTCTTTTGTGAAACCCCTGCCCGGGAGACTCAGGCTGCGTAAGTCTCTGCTTACGCAGAGATGATGGGAGAGAACCACACAATCCAGTCTTATACGATTTCTTAGCAATTTACTAAACAAGATGGCAGCATTTTCTTATTCGATCCACTACATCTCTGAGATGGGCAGAGAAGGTACAATCACCCCTATTTTAAAGGTGAGGGATTTGAGGCTCAAGTCCTTGCCCAAACCAGCCAGTGGCAGCCCAGTCTGACTCTCAGGCCGGGCTCTGCCCACAGCGCTCTGGCTGCCCCCATGGAAATTTCTGGTGATTGGAATAAAAATCGACAGGTTCGGGAATTCCCTGGTGATCCAGTGGTTAGGACTCAGTGCTTCCACTGCCAGGGCCTGAGATCAATTGCTGGTCCAGGAACCAAGATCCAACAAGCCGCACAACATGGCCGAAAAACCTCCTGCCCCAAAAGACCAAGATCGACAGATTCATTAAATCGTCTTGATTTGACTGTGGAATTTTCTCCTTTTCCTACCTTACCCACTTCTTCCTCCCCTCCCCCACAAAGAAAGACGTTGGGAAGATGTGGCATCAACTTATTTCCTTAAGAGAGGTCCTTGCAAGTCATGGTGAAGTCTCCAGAGAGACAGGGACTTGAGGCCTTAGCAGTCCCCCAGGGAAGAAAAGCCAGAAAGAATGAAGGCCCAGGACACAAGGCTGGCAAATCAAAAGAGAGGGGATCAAGCTGATGGCCCAGAGCAAATATCAGAATTAAGGCCAAATCTGAGAAACCCATCCATAGCTTCAACAGCAGGTGCAGTAAAATGTGCCACATGTTTCAAAAACCTATTCCATACACCTGCCATCCTATGAAGCCTAGAGAAAGTCTAGCATCCTGGTGAAGATCTCATCCAGTCTTGGCAATTAGATCTGGTAGGAATCCCTGCTCTGTACTCACCATATTGTGACCTTAGCTACCATAAAA
This sequence comes from Aethalodelphis obliquidens, assembly GCF_003676395.1. Lineage (NCBI taxonomy): Eukaryota > Metazoa > Chordata > Mammalia > Artiodactyla > Delphinidae > Aethalodelphis > Aethalodelphis obliquidens. The sequence continues at coordinate 19,945,538 of NW_020837951.1, forward strand.
GCCCCAGTTTTCTCATCTGCAAAATGGGCAAAATATGGTACCTAACATACAGGGTGATTTAAAGCCTTAATTCATGTTATGCACTCAGCACAAGGTAGTCATTATTTCTAGTCCCAGCTCATTTCCACTTTAACATACAGAGGGAAATTCAGGCCCCTGGGTGGGGGTGGGATGGAGTCACCTCGTTTGAGCAGCATCATCTAGCCAGAAGGGAACAAAGTCAGCTTTGGAGGCAGCTGCCCCATGTCCAGCAGGCTACGCCCCCAACTACGGCAACAATCCTGACCTTAGTTCTTCTGTATCTCAGAAGGGAGTAGAACCCAGGCCAGGGGAAGGAGGGAGAGGAACGAAGATGGCAGGAGGTGGTCCATCTTGTTTTTTCTCATTATGCCATCTGGAGGTCCTCAAAGGAGGCTTTAATCTGTCCTTTCTGCCATGAGGTACACTTGTGAATGGGATTAGCTGACAGTGTGGCATGGTGCAGGGCTCAGGCTCTGGACCAGACCAGACTGGGCTCAAATCCCAGCTCAGCCCCTTTCCAGCCATGAGAGCTGGAGCACATCACACTACTGTCTCTGAGCCTCAGTTTCCTGAACTGTTAAATGGGAATAATAATATACATATTCATATTTTGTATGAAGGTTAGAAAAAATGTTGAGTGCCGGAACACATTAGGTATCCTAGACGTTAGTAATGATCAAAACTAATCATGACGTGATCTCAGTGGCTTGTATTTGCAAAACTGTCCAGTGGGTGGAGCATGTCTGAAATGACGCTCAGCCATAGCACTGTTCAGTTATGCTCCTGAGTTACCTCCACGAACAGATGAGGAGAGTGAGGCACAGAGGTAAAAACGGGATCTATCTTTCACCAGTTAATGGACAAATGGACATGATGTACCTCTACGTGAGGCAGCAAGAACCAACGGCACTCACGTAGAATTCCTGCCCAAAAATGCATAACCCAAATCTAGACATGAGGAAACATCAGACAAACCCAGATTGAGGGGGTTCTACTAAACAACTGGCCTGTATTCTTCAATGTCAATGTTATGAAAGACAAAGAAAGGCTGAGCAACTGTTTCAAATTAAAGGAGACTAAAGAAATATGACCACTAAAGGCAGAGTGATCTGGAATTGGACCCTAAATCAGAGTGAAAAAAAATTGCTATAGAGGACATTATGGGCACAATTGGTGAAATCTGAATATGCTAGGATATTAGATAATAGTATTTATTCATGTTAAATGTCTGACTTGATAGATGTTCTGGGTTGTATAAGATGAAAGAAATTATTTCTACATATGTTCTTATATGCATACATACATCACATATATATGAGATAAAGCAGTAATACGTGACTGCATGTTAACGATTATGAAACTTGGTAAAGGGTATGCAAGAGTTATTTGTACTATTCTTTCAACTCTTCCATATAACTTTGAAATTATTTCAAAATAAAAAATTAAGAAAAGTAATAGATCTGAAATGTTCAAAAAAGATAGAAGTCTACACTGACATTTCTTTCATCCGAATTATCTCATTTCAATGTATGTTTGACAACAAAATTTGATTCATTGATCAGTGGTTTGTCCCCATCAAAAATTGCTGATTTTTTTCCTAACAACGTGAGTTTTCTTTTGTGACTCTTATTCCTACCAGGTTCAATTTTCCCAGGCAAATTTTGTGATCTAGATTTTGTCAAGAAGATTTAGGGTCTTCCATCCATTTTTAGTCAATAACAATCTTTACTATGTGCAGCATTAGTCTTTGTCAGTTTCACTTTCTGTTGCTTATTTCTACCAAGTAAAATGTTTTCAATTTTCAATGTTACCAATTCTTCAAACAGTTTTTTTTCTCTAATATTAATCTGTGTATAGTTTAGAGGGATTTTCAACCTGGCTATACATCTGAATCACCTATGAGGCTTGTGAAAAAGACAGGTTTCCCACCCCCAACACCTCCAAGATTCTGAATTAATAGGTCTGGAAAGGCACCTATCTGTAGTTGTAACACACCTCTCAAGTTCTGTAACAGTTATTGGCCATGGCTTTATGTGGAGCCCAAGTTGCCTTGTATTATAGGTAACACAATATTGTAAACTCTCAGGGCCTTGCTATCCTCATGATTTTTTTTTCTTTTTTTTTTTTTTCTGCGGTACGCGGGCCTCTCACTGTTGTGGGCTCTCCTGTTGCAGAGCACAGGCTCCGGACGCGCAGGCTCAGCGGCCATGGCTTACGGGCCCAGCCACTCCGCGACCTGTGGGATCTTCCCAGACCGGGGCACGAACCCGTGTCCCCTGCATCGGCAGGCGGGCTCCCAACCACTGTGCCACCAGGGAAGCCCTATCCTCATGATTTTAATATTCCAGTTCCCCGACTTGACTATGAGGTTCACGAGGAGAGGACCAAGTTCCTGTTTTCCATATGGCCAGCACACCCATATGTTAACGTTAGGCAGCAAAAATATTAGCTGATTGGCTGTTGGCTCAATCAAAACCTCGAATATCAATGTCAAGGGAAGGAACGTCTTTTTCTTATTGTGGTAAAATGTACAAACCTAAAATTTACTATTTGAACCATTTTTAAGTGTACAGTTCAGTGACATTAAGTACATTCACATTGTTGTGAATCACGACTATTCATCTCGAGAGTTTTTCATCATCGCAAAATTACACTGTACCCATTAAACAATAACTCTCTATTACCTCTTCCCAGCCCCTGGTAACCACCATTCTACTTTCTGCCACTGTGAATTTAACTATTCTAGGGACCTCATATAAGTGGGATTCATATAATATTTGTCCTTTTTTGTCCTTCTGATTTCACTTAGTATAATGTCTTTAAGGTTCATTCATGATGTAGCATGTATCAGAATTTCATTCCTTTTTAAGGCTAAATTATATTCTGCTGTACAGATGTACCACATTTTGTTTATCCATTTATCCATCGACAGACATTGGGTTGTTTCCACCTTTTGGCTACTGTGATTAATGCTGCTATAAACATGATTGTGCAAATTTCTGTTCAAATCCCTGATTTCACTTCTTTTGGATATATACCCAGAAGTGGAATTGTTGGATCATGTGGTAATGCTATGTTTAATTTTTTGAGGAACCATCATAATGTTTTCTATAGCAGCTGAAGAAGGAACTTTTTTAAAAGCAGCTTTAATAAAGGTAGAACGATAATTAATCCTTTAAGACTTTTATCCCAAGTTTATTGAGAAACAAAATTAATACATTTACCTTTAGTGACCTCAAAGGATCATGGCTTGTTGTACTTCCCCTTTTGTTGTGGTAGACCGATTGCATTAAAAGCCTCAACTCTGCACACCTCCCTGCACCTATCCCTCTTTGACGTGTGACTTTGCAGTTCTTCTCCCTAAAAAGGTAGTCTATTTCCCCATCCCTTGAACCTGAGTTTGCCCACATGACTTGCTTTGACCAATGGGATGTTAGCAAATTTCACATAAGCAGAGTCTTTAAAGGTGTTTGTACAACTGGGTTTGTATTCATTCTTGCATTTCTGCCTTCACTATGAGAATATACTCAAGCTAGCCTGCTGGAAGACTAGGAGAGTAAGGGGAAGCACCTTGGTTGCCCCAGCTGACCACAAATTGTGTGAGACCCCAGCCAACAGCCAGCCACCGCCAGAGTTAGATTAGAAGAACAATTCAGATTAAATCCCCAACCCACAACTCATGAGTTAAGTAAATGCTTATTGTTTTATATCACTGAGTTTTGGGGTGGTTTGTTACACAACATTATTGTGGCAACAGATAACTGATACATCTTCCCTCCTCCGCCAATGTGTTGCAGTTTCTGCATCTGTCAAAGGGTGATGAGACCACTGATTTCACTGACTTCATGGAGCTGTCATGAGACATAAATGCCAGAATTGGTCAGGTCTGGCAACTGGCAGGTATAATCTAAAGGCTTATTTCTCTCTTCCCTCTTGAAAGTTATCCTCTTCTAGTTTTTTGTGGAAGGAGGGCTGTAGAGGTCATCTGTTCTCCATCACACCTCATTCTAGTGACAGAATTTCAATGTTCCTTGGAGAACAATACCTCCACCATGCTCAGTCTCTGTATTCTGGGTGGAGTTTCTCTACTCACCCCTGAGTGCCATTAGCAAATGACCCAGACCTGGCCAATCAATATATTTCATCCCCTTTGCCCCAGATTGGTTCAGGAATGGTTACATGGCTGGTCAAGCCAATGAGATTCACTTTCAAGAATACGGAATGCAAAGTTTCCCTTTCCACTGAGATTACTGAGAGGATAGAGCTTAAGTCTAGAGGAACCAGGGACTACCGTGTAGAAAAAGTTTCCCTGAAGATAGCTAACAGAGAGGAAAACAGAGCCCAGAGGTGGGAAGGAACAGTTGTGATGACAGTTAGAACCCCTAGATCCAGCCACGCCTGAAGCTATACTTCCTTTGACTTTTTAATTACGTGAATCAGTTATACCCTTTTTTGGGGGGTTTGGTTTTGTTAAGCCAGTTTGAGTAAGGACTCTGTCCATTGTAACTGAAAAAAAACCGATTTGTGTTGCATTCCTCCGGGGTCACCTTTCTGACTGCTTTGTTCCTGATCATGGTGGGCTCCTCTACAGTGCTCTTAGTCCCACTGCTGTGAAGAACCACTGTGCTTATCAGTGCTGGTCACCACCTGAGATTCCCAGGCAAAGTCTACCCATTAGGATGATTTTTCCTCCACACAGTCTCCAGGATCAGGGAGAATGAGGGCAGGACTGGGCTGACCAGACATCCTACTTTGCCCTGAACAGTTCTGATTTATGCCTCTTGTCCCAGCAAGATTGCTAATAGCACTCCCTTTCACTCTCAATAGTGTCACTATTTGGATAATAAAAATATGGTCCCTTTTAGCAGACCACACTTCTTTTTATTATGTCATCCCTTGATTCTCCACTACTCCCCTATGTAAAGCTGAACAGTAGTTTCAGACTTTACCAAAGGGTTGGGATAACAGCATCAGAGGTGTGACAGAGCTCGGAGATGGCTACAACAATGTCTCTCATCCCACATGCTCTTCTACAACGTGACTTTCCCTCTCCTCCTCAAGAGCTGGAGTCTAATTCTCTTCTCTTTGAATCTGGGTGAACTCCTGACTGCTTCAACCAATAGACAACCATGCAAGTGATGTTGAGTGACTTCCTAGACTGAAGTATGAAAGCAGCTTCCATCTTATTCATTAGAATGCTCATACTTGGAGCCCTAAGTCATCAGGTAAGAAACCCAACTTCCTTGAGGCTGCCATGTCGTGAGGAAGCTAAGCCACACTGAGAGGCCATGTGCAGCCTCTCTGGTAGGCAGCCAGGCAGGCAGACTCTAAGGTGGTCCCTAGTTATCCCCACCTCCTGGTATTCATGCCCTTGCATAATTCCTTACCATTGGGTGAGGGAGAGACTTGCTTCTAATCCGGAGAATACTGCAAATTATGGGTTGTCATTTCCATGGTTATGTTACATAAGACCATAACTTCTTTTTGTCTAGTAGACTCAACCTTGATGGCCACATTGAGGAGTTCCACATGGCAAGGAACTGGGGACAGCTTCTGGCCAACGCCACATAGGAAACTTAGCACTTAGTCCAACAACCCAGAAGAAACTAAGTCCTGTGGACAACCGGGTAAGCAAGCTTGGAAGCAGATCCTTTCCTAGTTGAGCCTTCAGTGAGATACCAGCCATTGCTTACAGCCTCATGATAGACCCAAAAGCAGATTCCTGACCCACAGAAATTGTGAGATAATAAATGTATGTTGAGGATTATTTCTCTGTGCACCAAAACTTTTATTTCACTAATTTGGAATGGAAATCCTTCCTGGCCTCTTAAACAATGAATAACACCATTTCTGCCAACTTTCCTGAAAGCTCACATTGAGCACTGCCCCAGACTTAGTAAGGTGAATTAACTGAGCTGAAGGTATTCACACAATAGAGTGAATTTTCCAAAGGAAAACATTTTTTCCCTAGATTTTTGAGAGCTGTTGAGTATGCACTCAGCTTTTCAGAAGTCGATGTTTGACTATATGAAATGAGAAACAGCCCTTCCATGATCTAAATGTATCCTTCCTACCAGAAGACAAATGTGATCCAGAAGTCTCCCAGGCCTTCCTAGCCTGTGGGTAGAAATGAGGTCACATTTTATTTATTTATTTAACAAATACTTACCTAGAGCTTGCAATGAGCTGCTCTTAGTGCATTAAAACCATCAATTCTTGTAACAACTTGATGAGGTAGGTACTATTTTTTATCCTTCCTGTTTTATAAATGAGGAAACTGAGGCACAAAGAGGTAAAGTAACTTGCCCAAGGATACAGAGCTCCTAAGTGGATCTGGGTTTTGGACTCAGGGGTCGAACTGCAGAGCCTGTACTCATATTCACTTTGCTATCCTGAATCTCACTGATGTAGACCCTCACCTGCAAGGTGGAAGCATTTGAGCCTCCCAGGTAAGATTCCCTACTTCTTCTAATTCTCATAATTTCCAGAGTCCTTGAGAGTTGTTGCATGTGGACTCAGGATTCCCTTGAATATTGTTCCTGGAAGGCAAGTCGGCCAATATGCTAGCAGCTGTCTATTGCCACGACAATGTTACCTAACAAATAGCCCCAAGACTCAGAGGCTTCAAATAATTGGCATGAATTTAATTCGTGAGTCTGCTGATCAGTTGAAAGGTTCTTCTGATCTTGGCTGGGCTTGTCCACGTGGCTGGGGTTGGCTGGCTCACGGCTGATCTATGTTGGCCATGGCTGGGACAACTAGGGCCACGTGATTCCGGTCCACACATTTCTCATCCTCCAGCAGGCTAGCCCAGGCACATTCACTTGGCCATGGCAGAGGGGAAAAGCAGACAAGCCCAACTGTGCAAGCACGTTACAAGCCTCTGTTTAAGTCACATCTGTGAGCATCCCATGGACAAAAAAGCAAGTCACGCAACTGGGCCCAGAGTCCAAGCAGGAGAATACTGCACAGTTACATGGCACAAGGCATGGATACAGGGAGGGATAAAGAATTGGGACCTTAAGTGTAATCAATCTACTATACTTATCACCAATTTTCTTTCTTCTCAAAAAATGTTAAAACAAAATTAAATTTCAAAATAAAAAAGCATTTAGATAAAGTTGTCCAAGACTCCATAAATTAAAGCTGTGCTCTGAGAGACGGTAAAGAAGGAAACCACCCCAGGGGCAATACGCACAGTTTCTTTCGAAGGGGAAAATAGCAGTGTTCCTCTGCATCAGTGGGAAATGAAACTGAGACTTCAGAACTCAGCCTGCCCATGTGTCAGGGAGGCCCACATTCTGGTGGCAAAGTGGCAGTCAGCAGGGGCATTGTGCAGGTCTAGTGTCTGAGGAATAACGTTCGCACAAAAGTCACATCAGAGCAGGTGACAGCAAAACTGCCTCAGTTAGCAACTTTTTAGCATATCAATGTCTCTTTCTGTTTCTCTGGCAGAAAGTTCAAATATTGGCTTGCCTGATTCAAAGGTGGCTCCTGAGCAGCCCCAGCGTCTCCAGGAGGGTATAAGTGAATAGATACTTTATTCTCCTTCCTGCAAAGCAGGAGGTGTCATTTTCTGGTCTTGCACACTCTGCATATAGCCTGCTTATGATTATTTCTCTGAGAAAGAGGGGAGCCCTATTAAGACAGACAAATGGGTCTGTAAACCTACAGTCCCATGGCCCCTTTCTTCTACCATGAGAATGCACTGGAAATATCACCCTCTCTGAGGGGGCAAAGGTCAGTACCTAAGGATAAATATTGACTGATGCTTTTTTGGAAATTCTGGAAAAGCCGCAGTAGACAGTAAAACTTACCCCCAAAGCAGAGTTAAAGAACCTGGAGTATTCTGCTTTTCATTCGGCGACATCAGGACATTTACAGTGGCAGCTCATTGCCTTAAAGTGGGAGGCTTAGCGGAGGAGAACAGATCACACCCAGTGGATCCCAGGCCCCTTCCTCAACTATGTCAGAGCTGGGAGGAACCTCCACAATCCTATGAAGCCTTTCTGGATAAACCATTTGCCATATTCCAGGTGCTTTACACATTTGACCTCAGTTAGTTCTTAAAGAATCCCTATGAGGTAGAGCTGTAGGCATCCCCATTTTAGAGATGAGACAGGCGTGAAACTTCAGTGAATGATGTTGCCCAAGTCACACAGCACATTCGTGTTGAGGCTGTCTGACCGTAGAAATGGCTTTCTTAAATATGACTCTGGGAAAGCTCCCATTCAGGGATGCCCTTTAAAGTCGGGGACCCATCCACTGGGGATCCAATTCCAAGGAGTCGTCGACACAGAGAATTTTAAGGGAATTAATTTCTAGATCTCAACTGCCATCTGTATGATTTCCTACAATTGACCTGCCTGAGAGCTCCGATGTGAAAGCACGAATCTGGTTCTCCTTTCCCACCTTCCCTTTCTTGGTTGCCCTTCTCCCATTTGACAAAATAAAGGTGCATCCCTTAATCTTACTGTGGGGCATTGACCTCGGTGCATAACCCTGGGTTGGGGGCGGGAGGGAGAGGGCACCAAATAGAGGCCTGATTCCAAATGTTGGGGAGCAGAGTTTCCTTTAATCAAGACACCACAATCCTTCCATTAACTTTAATGCATTTCCATTTATTTTACTTTTTATGCTTAACAATTACCAACATTTTGGTCAACTGTATCCTAAAATGAATTGGGTTGATGACCTAATTCAGGAAAGTGCTTATGATCACAGGAAATAAAAACATTTTTCAATTTCCATCTACAAACATATTTTTGATTTAGAGGCTATGCCAAGATGATCCATATGAAACTTACAAGCAGAAGAATATATTACATTCTTATAAAACTCTGTGAGGGATGTGGAACGGAAAAATGATTTAAAGGAGAAAAAGAACATTGTAAAATTTCTAACTGTGAAGGGTTTGTTCATCTATTTTTTTAAATCGATGAGGATGGGACATAAAATCAGCATGATATTTAAATTCCATTGGATATATTTTAAAGAGTGAAGGAACAATTTTATTTTTAAACACCAGTATTTACAATACACAGGACATTGTATCCTTTACAACTATTTAAAATCATGATGACAAATTTTTAAAATATGTGATTATGTGGTATTTCAGAATTCTTTTGGAAGGACATGAGCAAAAAATGTGCTAAGTCCTCTGATTTTGTCCAACCCCTCTTTTTACAGATGAGGCATTTGCAATCCAGAGAGTAAAAAGGATTTACCCAGGGTCACATAGCAAAATAGTACCTGAGCTAGAACCAAAAGTAAAGCCACAGGACTCCCAGTTTGGCCCTCTTTTCCTTATCTGTGCTGGCTTTCTGTATCAGTCAGAGTCCCAGCAGTTCCCAGCACTCAAAAAGATGAAAAGCAGGAAAGTTAATCACATGTCCATTTACAGAGCAGGAAAGTTAATCACGTGTCCATTTATAGAGGTGAGGGCAGGGTTAAGGGAAAGCAACAGGGGCTGCTAAAGAACCGGGGACTACCAAAGGTGCAAAGCCATTTCCACCCCTGGGTCAAAGGGGCAAAGAGAAGTAGTACTTCCTGGACCCTGTGAGACTGTAGCTGTAGGAGAGGGCCACCAACTGGAGGATCATACCTTAAGTAGAGGAACACGATCACTGGCAAACCACAGCTAGCAAGGAGAGACCTGGGGGAATAAATACAACCTCTCTCTTCTCCTGCATGTTTTTCCTATTGGTTCCTCCTGTTGGGCAAATCTCCCAGAAGCCAGAGGGCAAGGAAGCTGGTTGATACACTCCTTAGAGGTCAACCTCCTGGGCACAGAGCAAAATAGAGAAGGAGAGAGAGTAGACCCGGAGAGACAAGAAGAACACGTCCACCACGTTTTCCATTTTGAACTTGACATTTGGATTTAAACAAAAAGATTAGGCTTTGCGGTCAAGGCAAGCAAAATAAAGAGATTTTTCCCCAGAAGAATCCAAAAGCCTGTGTGTATGAGGTGAGACGAATTTCAGAGAACTTTGGAAAGATTTTTATTTTTCATATTGTAACTATGATACACTGATATCTACTTGTTTTAATACTATAAGTTTTTGGCATCTCCTTTCATTGTCAACTGATCTTTATTTCTCTAAAAAGTGCCTTGTTAAATCCCCATTCATGGATGCCTTCATAGACTGCTACAAACTCCAACTAAACTCCAGGAGTTGAGGGAAAGTTCCTGAGAAAAGTAATGTGAATGGACATTTTAAGCAGAATTATATTGTTAAAGGTAACAATATAAATTATTAATAGTCATCTATTAAAGACAGATTAATTCTGTATAATTAGATTGAAAGAATGCATTCAATTGACAGAATCCAGAATGCTTCAACATTTAAATTACCGTTCTAGGCAACCTGAATTCATGTTCTAGAAAGAGCAGTGCCCTCTAGGGGCAGGGATCTCCAGTGACCCAATGCCCTTTGACCTGTGCTTTTTCTTCACACAAGTAAGCAATCTAGGGAGTGAGGTGGAGTAGAGTGGCTAAGGGGAGAAGGTTTTGGGGGAGTGAGAAGGGATATTCTTATCCCCAATCCTTCCCCAAAGGAAGGCAGTTGGGTGACACACAAAGACCCTCAGCTGGGAAATGCAAGACCCAGGTTCTAGTTCTGGTAGCCGTTGACTCAAGTATTGATATATCTTTGGATATATTCTTCTCTCTGATCTGAGTTTTCTCACCTGTAAATATTCATCTCCAGTATCTCTTATACCTGAGTTGCCTTAGCTCTATCACTAGAATATAAAAATAAACTTTTGGATTGTCCTGGGCACTAAATAAAGTTAATACTTGTGAAAAAAACTTGTCAGGTGCTAAATCAAAATTATGAAGAACACATTGTACTGTAGAAAGAACACATGCTCAGGATCAGTTAACACAGGCTTAAAATTATAGCTTCAAACAGCAGACTTTTGGCTATGACCAAGTAAGAGATCAGCAAACATTCTCCCCAAAGAGCAACTATAAAGCTGGACAAAACTGACAAAAACAACCCCTTCAATCCTCTGGAAATCAGCGAAAGACATGCACCAATCTGAGAAGCATTTATGTTTGAAAAACTACTGAACTTTGGATAAGAACAGTGGACGTGTGGTCTTCTTGCCTGCAGCTTCTCCCAACTCCCATCTTCCTCCCAGTTTAGTTGGTGCAGAGATTCTGCCAGGAGAGGGTGGGCCATGAGTCTAGGCAGCTGCACTGCTGAAATCAAAGAGTCTTTATTCAATTTGGGTAGTAAGCACCCACATCCAGCAGCTTGTGAAATAATAATCACTTGTGAAACTGATTATTTTGGTGGCGAGTGAGCAGAGAGGGTCAATGGCTCTACTAGTCTGAGATTATGGTCATGGCTGGGCCAAGCATATTCCTGGCTGAACCTACTCATATGAGCAGCAGAGGGCACAGGTTAAACACACAATCCTAGCTAACCCTGAGGCTACACACTTGTGTGTAAGAGACCCAAAAGGGTCCACAGAAAGTAAAAAGCTGGGACTGACTTTAAAATGGTCTGAACTTTGAATGTTCTCCTTTACCCACACACAGATTGCAACAGAAGACGGAAGTTTGACTAGCTTGAGGTGTTTTAGCACAACCTCTGTTCAACCACTGGCTGACTACTAAGCAACATGGATACGAGGATGACCCTTAGGAGGTCAGGCTTAAAAAGAAACAGCGAAAAAACAAAACCTGGGAAGAGATAGCAGCAGCAGCTGCATATCACTAGGGAGAAAGATTTAGCTCAGGCAGATTACTAAACAAACAAATAAAAAAATTAACAATAATATCAATAACTTTCAGGGGGAAAATACAGAATCCTGAGTTGTTAACTATATTATCTACAGTGTTCAGGTTTCAACAACAACAAAAAGTGTGAGACATGCAAAGAAACAGGAGTGTAACCCAAACTCAGGAAAAATGAAACAGTAGAAACTGCCTCTGAGTGCCTCCAGGTATGTTTGGCAGATGAAGACTTCATAGCAGTTATTTAAATATATTTAAAGGCCTAAAGAATATCATGTTTAAAAAATTAAAGAAAAGTATGGCAACAATGAATGAAGAAATAGAGAATCTCAATGAAGAGATAGGAGTTATTGAAAGGAACCAAAAGGAAATTCTGGAGTTGAAAGTACAATAACTGGAGTGAGAAATTCAGCAAGAGGACCTTTACAGAAGATTCAAGATGGACAAAGAAAGGATCAGTGAAGTTGAAGACTGACTAGTAGAAATTATCCATTTTGAAGAGCAGAGAGAAAAAGAATTGATGAAAAGTGATTAGAGACCTGTGGGACAACATCAAGCATACCAACACACATGCAATGGTAGTACCAGAATGAGAAGAGAGAGAGAGAAAGCAGGGAAAAAAATTGAATAAATAACGGCAGAAAACTCCAAATTTGAGGAAAACATTAATTTAGACATCCCAGAGAATCAATGAACCTCAAATAAATAACCTTTAAATATAAAAAAGATTCATACATAGATACATCATAGTTGGAATGTACAAAGGCAAACAGAAAACCTTGAAAACATCAAGAGAAAAATGATTCAGCACATACAGGAAAGCATCAGTACCTTTACTGACTTTCCATGTAAAATAATGGAGACTAGACGGACATACTGAAAGTACTGGAAAAATAAAACCTGTCAACCAAGAATTCCATATTAAACAAAACTCCCTCAAAAATAAGCTAAATAAAGACATACCCGGATTTTCTTTAAAAAAAGACTGAGAGAATTCCTGGATTCATGGCTATCAGACTTGCCTCACCAGATACTGTAAAAAGTCTTTTGGGCCAAAAGGAATTAACACCAGGTGGCAATTTGTATCTACAGGAAGAAATAAAAATCATCAGAAATAATAAATGTGTCATCACTTAAAATAAAAGAGTTTAATATGAGAGTCTATATATTTTTTTGTTTCATTCTCTTAATTTTAAAAAATGCATAAGAGTGTATAAAACAATATTAACACTATTGTTAGGTTATATATAGATATTGAATACACATGACAATAATAGCACAAAGGAGGAAGGGTAGGAATGGAGCTATATACTGGGGCAAAGTTTTTATATTTTACCGGAATTAAGTTTGTATTAATTTAAGTACACTATGATAAGTTAACATTCATATTATAATCCTTAAGTAAGTAATAAGAAAATAACTAAAAAATATATAGGAGTTAAAATGGTTCACAAAAATATTAATTTAATACAAAATAAGGAAGTAACAGAGAAACAGAACAAAAAAGATGAGAGGTCCATAGAAAACAATTTACAAAGTGACAAAGGTAAATTCAACCTATCAAAATATCAATGGTCTAATCTGCTAAATCAAAAAGAAGAGATTGGATAAAAAAAAGCATGATCCAGCTACATGCTCTCTATAAGAGAAACACTTTTAGATTCAAAGGCACACATAGGTTAAAAGATAAAGGATGGCAAAGATACGCCATGCAAATGGTAACCAACAGAGAGCCAATGTGGCTATATTAATATCATAAAAATAGACTTTAAGGTAAGAAATATTACTAGAGACAATAATTTCACACTAATATAAGGGTAAGTACATCAGGAAAATATGCTATATATGTATCTTATAGCTTTGAAATATATAAAATAAGAATTGAATGAAAAAACTGACAATTCAGCAACAATAGTTGGAGAATTCAATATCACACAAACCTCAGGCTGTGCACTTGGGAACCCTTACTCCAGCCCCATCTCCTAACCACCTTAAAACCCCAAACCAGTCTCCTTTCCTTGCTCTCTCAAGTTATTTTACATATCAGCCGTGTAAACTTCCCTGATCTCTCCAGAAAGCTTCATTATGTGAATAATAAATGTTTCCCCGCCCTCACTGGTGCACGTGTGGCATCATCAGATTCATCATCCAAACAGAATTTTGGGTGGCAGATCCATGCTACAGCTGTGGGTTAGCCACCACAACTGGAGCTGTGAGCAGGATGTCTAGAGGATGACCACTGCCACCAGGACTTTTCCCCTTTTGCTTTGGCTTGTTAACTGGCCCTGCCATCTATCATTCTGAGCTGCTCCTTGTTGACTAGCATGCCCTTTGAGCTGTGCTGCTGCCTGCTGGCAAGCTTGAACCTTGAGCTGCGCTTTGTTTTGCTGCATTTGCTGAATTCTACTGAGCCTGTGATATAGATTTAACAGCCCTAAATCAGAAGTTTTAATAATTTGTGTTTGGGGACAGAAATATGGGATTAGGACCCTCCTTAAACAGGCCCTAGGTCTGCAGGGTGACCATAACAATAGGACTTCCACAGCACCATCAACTAACTTGATGTAACTAACATATATAGAACACTCCACCCAACAACAGCATATTTCACTTTCTTTTCAAGCACACATGGAACATTTTCCAAGAGAGACCATATGCTGGGCCATAAAACAAGTCTCAATAAACTTAAAAGGATAGAAATCATAGAAAGTATCCTCTCTAATCACATTGGAATTAAATTAGAAATCAATAATACAGGGAAATTTGGAAAATTAACAGATATTTGGAAATTAAGTGACACAGTTCTAAATAGCAAATTGGTTAAAGAAGAAATCACAAGGGAAATTAGAAAATATACTAACTGATTGAAAATGAAACCATAATATGTCAAAATTCATGGGATGTAGCTAAAGAAAAGAGGGAAATGTATAAAATGTATAACTTTTAAATGCCTGTATCAGATATAAAATTTGATAAGAATGAGTGCATTCAAGTGGTCTTGTATTGTGATTATATCAGTAACCTAAATTTTCACCTTAAGAAGCTAGAAAAATAAGAGAAAACTAAACCATAACAAGCAATGAGAAAGGAAATAACAAAGATTAGAGCAGACATCAATGAAATTTTAAAAACAGGTTTAAAAATAGAAACAAAATGAAGTCAAATTTTGTTCTTCAAAAACTTCAACAAAATTGACAACCTTTAGCTAAGCTGACCAAGAACAAAAGAGAGAAGACACAAATTCCCAAAATAAAGAATGAAAAAGGGGCTGGGACTTCCCTGGTGGCGCAGTGGTTAAGAATCCGCCTGCCAGTGCAGGGGACACGGGTTCAATCCCTCGTCCAGGAAGATCCCACATGCCACGGAGCAACAAAGCTCATGTGCCACAACTACTGAGCCTGCGCTCTGGAGCCCACAAGCCACAACTACTGAGCCTGTGCACCACAACTACTGAAGTCTGCACTCCTAGAGCAAGCCCGTGCACAACAACGAAGACCCAATGCAGCCAAAAAAAAAAAAAAAAAAAAAAAAAAAAAGAATGAAAGAGGGGCTATCACTAGAGACTTTACAGAAATAAAAAGCAATACAAAGGAATGTTATGAACATTTTATGTCAACAAATTAGGCAACGTAGATGAAATTGACAATTTCCTAGAAAGACACAAATTATCAAAACTGACTCAAGAAGAAATAGAAAATTAGACTAGACCTAAAATAAGTAAGGAAGTTTAATTAGCAATTAAAAATATTCCCACAGGAAAGCCCAGAGCCAGATGGCTTCACTGGTGAATTTTGTCATATATTTAAAGAAGAAATAACACCTATCCTTTTCAAACTCTTCCAAAATATAGAATAGGAGAGAACACTTCCTGACTCATTCAATGAGGCTAATATTACCCTAAAACCAAAGCTAAATAAAGACATTACAGGCAAAGAAAACAGCAGACTGCTATCCCTTGTAAAGATAGATGCAAAAATCCTCAATGAAATACTAGGAAAGTGAATTCAGCAGCATATTAAAAGGATTATACACCATGACCAAGGTGGGTTTTATTCCAGAAATGCAAGGTTAGTTGAATGTACGGAAGTCAATCCATGTAATATACCATATTAATAAAATAAAGAGAAAACAGCCACATAACCATCTCAGTAGACACAGAAAAATCCTTCGAGAAAATCCAATAACGGTTCATGTTAAAAACCCAACAAACTAGGAAGACAGAGGTATCTACAAAAGAAAGAAAGAAAGAAACCACAGTTAACATCATACTTAATGGTGAAAGACTGAATGCTTTATCCTTAAGATCAGGAATAAGTGAATGATATCTGCTTCATCACTTCTATTTAACGTTGTACAGGACTTTTCCACTAGTGCACCAGGGGAAAAAAGACATATAAATTGGAAAGGAAAAGTAAAATCACGTTTATTTACAGATGACATGATCCTTTATGTCACAATCCCAAGGAATCCACAAAAGAACCACTACAACTAAGATACAAGTTGAGAAAGGTCACAGGATGAAGGTTCCATATATAAAAATTAATTACATTTCTAAATACGAGCAATAAACTATCCAATTAAGTGATTCCATTTACAATAAAATGAAAAAATAAAATAGTATAAAGCAACTATACTCCAATAAAAATTAATTAAAAAAATACTTAGTAATAAATTTAACAAAAGAAGTGCTAGACCTGTAGACTAAAAACTACAAAACATTGCTGAAATTCAAGAAGAGCTAAATAAATTAAGAGACATTCTATGTTCATGGATTAGAAAACTCAATATTGTCAACATGGCCATTCTCCCCTAATTGATCTATAAATCCATTCTCTTCCTGAGGAGCTTGCTTAAGCCCTTTGGGCCTATTTCCTCATCTGCAAAATTGACACAATAATCTCTTCCTCACAAAGTGGTTGTGAGGATTAAATGAGACAATGAGTGTCAGGTGATTAACATAGTATCTGGCAGCAAATAAGAACTCAATACACGAGAGGAGAATAGAATATTCAGATGGTACTTCTGGTGGAGGTGTGAACTATTTTAAGAAGTTGTCTGCATTTCTGTTTCAATTTTAATCACAACTTTTGCTTTTGTGAAGTTTTAGCAGAATGTATTAATTTCACAGAGCTCATATTAATTTGTACAACCAAGTCATAGTTACACCAATTGGCTAAGAAATTCATGTCTGAGATAAAGAAATTATCCCAGACCACTTTTTGGTTGACATCCAAGGAAACTTTCTTACTGAGAGGTTGGGTATTGGAGTCTTTTGCAGGGATGTTCATTTGTTCAACAGCATTTATTGAGCCCTACTATGTGCTGGAGACTGGAAGTATAGCCATAAAAAGGCAACATTTTCCATCGTGGAGCTCACATTCTAGATAAAGAGACAAATGATCACATGACACTAACTTTGTGTCACATGATAAGTGCTACAGAGAAACACAAAGCAAGGTGAACATACAGAGAGTTGTGGAGGGGAGACAAGGAAGGTCCTCTGCTGAAATGGCATTTCATCAGAGACCAGAGAGAAGTGAGGGAACCAACCACATGAATGGTTATTTTGCACTTTTAAAAGGTTGTAATCTGTGATCAAATACATTTGGAAAATGTGAGTTCAGTGTGAGTTGACGGGTCCCTTTCTGAGCACCCATCAGGGGTTATATTATGCCAACCTGCAACGAGCAACTCCATTAGGGAAATATGGTTTGACTTCTTCCCGAATTTTCTGATCATGGAATCCTCTATACCAGGGTCTTCTACATGGAATCTGCCCTTCAAGGGGGCAGGGAAACGCTGGATTGGGAACCTTAGAGGATGGGAAACAATGATTCTTACCAGCTGGTGGGGTGGTTTTGTTGGGAGCAGGTGCTGGCATCTAATGCCTCAGCACGCTGTGCTCTGGTTCATAAGTCACACAAGGCCGATGGTGGGCTTCTAGCCAAGAGGCATCTTTTTTCCTAAAGAGAAGGGGAGCCTGCCTCTGCCAGCTCTTCTTAGTGAGCCTGTTCAGGATGTGCCAGTGTGCAGCTGAGCTGGAGTTAGCAAGTGCAACATACGTCAGAAAAGGGCAGCCTGGCTTCATCACTCACTAATGGTGCCAAGACAGCTATACCAGGGAAACTCAAGTTAAGGCAAGAGAATGGGGGCAATCCCTCTCTTCTTGGAGCTTAACTTTTTTTTTAGAGACTCAACTCTTCCTCAGAGAAAACATGTGGCTTGGTGGAAGGCACGGGCCTGGGAGGCAGAAGACCTGGGTCTTGGTGGTCATGACAACAGGCTCCCTGGGTAGATCTTGGGCAAGTCACATCTCCTCCGGCCTCAGTAGCCTTGTCTGTCATATGGGAGTTCTCAGGTCTCACTGTGACCCAAGTTGACAGGAGTGGCAGGTAGCGGTGAGGTCTCAGGTAGTCCTTCAGTCCCACCAGAGCTGATGCATCTAATAAATATCATAACCATGAGGAAAATAATGGCAACAACTAAAGCTCCATTTATGGAGCCCAAGTCTATGGACTTCACACACATTATTTCGCATAATACTGTATTCAAAACTATTCTGTGAGGCATGCATTATAATGAGACCCAAGCTTGCAGGTGAGGAAACAGGCTCAGAGAGGTAAAGACAGTTGCCCAAGGTCACACAGCTTCTAAGCTCTTGAGTTGTTTTTGATCCCCCAATCCTGGGCTCTTGGAATACCCTGTCCAAATCCTTGGCTCGTCCCTCTTGTTAAGGGAGCCAGACAGAAGGAGCAAGAGGAAGGTAGCCAGCTCGTTCTCAGCCCATGCCCAAACCCCAGTCATTCTGGTTTCTCACCAGTCACTGAACACGTTTTTGCCAGCTGGTGGTGGGCGCTAGTTAGGCAGAAAAACAGGTATGTGTCAGGCACATAGATGTTCCTTGGTGAACATTTGTCGAATGATGAGTGGTAGCCAGGAACAGCAGGCAAATGAAATTTCATCCCAAATTTCCAAGGATTCGTAACAGGTTTACTGCATCTGGCCAAGTGTTAGGGCCTCAGATACAAACTAGGTGGGTTGCTGCCTGGGCTGGTGGAAGCCAGTCTGATGGAAGATACAGGTCCATAAGCAGATAGTAATGTGGGGTGATAAGTCATTGGCTGTGCTCTGAGCAAAGGGCTTGGTGAGGATGGAAGATCTGACTGGTGAACTGAGCATGGTCATATTCGCCCTTCTCAGTGGCTCTGCGGGATCTGAATGAAAACGGTGGTTGGTCATCACTGAAACAGAATGCAGCCAGAGGGGTACGTGGATCCCACACTCTCAGGGACTGTTGTCTGGTCTTCTGGTAGAGGAGATAGAAGCCACAGATCCATGAGATGGGGCAACTCAACACACAGATCACTTTCTGACTGTCTGGGAATTTGGGGTTCCCATGGTGCTTTCCCTCCAGCCTGAGGAGAACGCACATGGGCTCCAGCACCCCAGCACCCAGGCAGCTTGGCGATCTCTTCTCATTGCGCATTTATACCTTTAATATCGGCCAACAACACAGTCTCCAAGAGCCTGATCCAGTCCTTTTGTAAACAATGCCCTCCGTTTCCCCTCATTTGGAGCTGACAGAGCGTACGTATCTGAAGTAATAAGGACCAAATTTAGTTGGGTGGCATCCTAAGCAAGCTTTAAAAATATATATTATTGGCAAAAGTCATGTCCAGTGTTGAAAAAAGTTATAGATCAGCCAAAACAGCAAAAAAGTAAAATCATCTTTAACCTACCACTAAAGCTATGAGTGTCGGTATTTTATTGTAAAGCCTGACACTTTCTACACTTCCATATAATACAGATATGGGAATAATATTTAAGAACAATAAAATTAGAGTCTGTGTGCTGCCTGGGATGGTACTTTTATAATTATATCACGAACCTGTCTCCAAGTCAATAAATATGTACTTATATTTAATGATAGCATAGTATTTCATCATATGAATATACCATACCCTTATTGTATGGCATGTATGAATATAGCAAACTCTTATTATTGACCAGTTAGGTGTTTCTGACATTTTTACTGATAGAGACAACATTGTGAAGAGCTTCTTGAATATTCTTTGTTATGAATCTTCCTGAATATTTCCTTAAAAATGAAATTAAATGCATCAAAACTATGAGTGTTGTAAGAACTTCCAAATACACCTTCACCCCATCCCAAACCATTGCTCCAGCTTACACTTTCCCTTCTCCATACACTAACCAGTAGTTGGCATGACTCTTTTTACTCTTGACCCTTGTGATAGGTGAGAACTAATACCTTGTTTTTATGTTTATTCTTTGATTACAACTGAGTTGAGCATCTTTTCTTGTGCTTACTGGCCGCCTGTGTTTATTCATAAACATGTTCCTGTCCACTTTTTTTATTGGAATGGTCAACTTTTTCTTATTGATTATTTTGTTCTTTATTTTACTTTATTCATTATTTTTATGCAATTTTAAATTATTATGTGATCAAATCTTTTTTTCTATGCTTAGAAGATCTTGTTCTATTTCAAGATTCTATGAATATTTCTCTTTATTTTTGTCTAATGGCTCTAAAGATCTCATTGATATTTAAATCTTTAATGCTACTAGGATTTGCTTTGGTGTATGATGTGAGTTAGGCATCTAACTTTGTTTTTCAAAATGACTAGCCAGTTGTTCCGCTATTTATTGAAGAACAATCCTTTTTCCTTTGAATTTGAGATGCTGCCCTTATTACATACTGAATTGGTATATACCTTGGGTCTTTGGGAACTTTCTATTCTGTTTCATTAATGTGTCTATTTATTCTGGTCTTAAAACTACATTATTTTCATTCTGCAAATTTTTAACACCTGTTAACATTTAATAAAACAAACCCAGTACTCTCTGTCCTATCCTTTTTTCCAGACTTTTTGTTTTGTTATTCTTACATATTTATTTTTTATCAAATTTAATACTATATAAAAACCTTTAAAATAATTTTATCAAGTTCAAAAATGATAGCATTATTTTGATAGAGATAATATTACGTATATAGATTAACTTGGGGAGAGTTACAATATTAAATCCTTTCATCTAGGATAATACTATATCTTCTTCTGTGTTCCGAGTCAAGTTCTTTTCTTCGTACATCTTCTGCATACTTTTTATTAAGTTTGAATTGTCCTTGCTATATAGTTAAACTAGAGACAGATATTGATAAACACACACATATACATTTTTATTTTGCAATAGATTTTTTTTTTACTAAGTGCCCTAATTACTTTGATTTTTTAAAATCTTCTTGGCTTTCTTATGTCAATACATTACTGACAAAGAATGACAATTATAACTCTCCATTTAAAATATTTATAACTCTCAGCAAAGCTGATATTCCATGCTACTTACCAGGATGATTTACCGGTCTTTAAATTTTGAAATACTTCCATACTAGTTGGTAAATAGTGTACCAGTAGCATCAAGGTACAGCAAAATCAGTTAATAATATAGATTCTAATACAAATCCATTAGTTCAAGCTAATGGCTGTAGCACATGACAACTGCTGATAAATGGGTCCCCCATCAGAGTGACATCTGAGCACTTATGCAGGATTCCCAGCCAGTTTGGCCCATTTCGTAGAAGGCAGCATGGTTTCGTGGTACATACTTTAGGAAGCACTCTATACTTTAGGACAGTGGTTCTCAACCTGTGGGTTGGTGACCTCTGGGAGAGTCTCTGAAACCCCTTCAGGAGTCTGTGAGGACAAAATGTTCAATAATAATACCAAGACATCTTTGCCTTTTTCACTCTCATTCTCCCATGAGAGTAAGTGGAGTTTTCCTGAGGCTACATGATGTGTGATATCAAAACAGATTAAATGCAGAAGCAGATTTCAGAGTCCAGCTGAATTCTATTAAGCCAGACATTAAAGAGACGTAAAACAATGGTACTTTTTTCACTATTTTTTTTGGAAATTATAGTTATTTATGTTAATATTTAATAAGTTTTATTTGGTTACACAGTGGCATAGGTCATATTGGGAAGGCAGGATAAATGCCTGATTCGTTTCTTTTTTTACCTGTTTCCAAGATAATGAATTGCTTCCCTATAAAAAATTTAATAGGTTTATTATTGTTATTTTTAACTGAATAAAAACAAAATATGAAAAATTCTCAGTTATAAGTTCTAATATCATAAGTACCAATAGATATAACCCCTATAAACAAAAGATCTAAGGCTGTCCTAAGTAATTTTTCACACTGTAAAAGGGTTCTGAGACCAAAAAGTTTGAGAACCACTGCTTTAGGAGAATTCATAATTTATTATTATGCCCAAATTATGTAATTGCACCTGCCACTAAATAGTTTAGTTTATACTTTGGTTTTATAGTTAGTGTGCTGTAATTCTTTGTGTAAGTAGTAATTGTGCAATGTTCTGATGTTTATAAATTTAAGACTTTATAATAAAATATTAAAGATGAAACCCAGAACGAAGATACAGCAGAGTTTGGATAAATTTCTTAATGTTCTTTTTAAATATTGTTAACATAAATCTTCTGACTGTGGAAGAACAAAGAAGAAATGATATTAATAATGAACCTGCCAGTTAATATCATCAAAACAAACAACCCAATCAAAAAATGGGCAGAAGACCTAAATAGACATTTTTCCAAGGAAAAATGGCCAAGAGGCACATGAAAAGATGTTCAACATCACTAATGATTAGAGAAATGCAAATCAAAACTACAATGAGATAGCACCTCACACCATCAAAATGGCTATCATCAAAAAATCCACAAACAGTAAATGCTGGAGAGGGTGTGGAGAGAAGGGAACCCTCCTACACTGTTGGTGGGAATGTAAATTGGTACAGCCACTAATGAGAACAGTATGGAGGTTCCTTAAAAAACAAAACAGAGCTACCACATGACCCTGCAATCCCACTTCTGGGCATATATCTGGAGAAAAACACGGACTGAAAGGATACATGAACCCCAGTGTTCATTGCAGCATTGTTTACAATAGCCAAGACATGGAAATAACCTAAATGTCCATTGACAGAGGAATGGATAAAGAAGATGTGGTACATATATACAATGGAATATTACTCAGCCATAAAGAGAATGGAATAATGCCATTTGCAGCAACATGGATGGACTTAGAGATTGTGGTACTGAGTGAAGTAAGTCAAACAGAGAAAGAGAAATATCGTATATCACTTATATGCAGAATCTAAAAAGAAGTGATGCAAATGAACATATTTACAAAATAGAAACGGCCTCACAGACTTAGAGAATGAACTTATGGTTACCGGGAGAGGGGGAAGGGTGGAGGGAAGGGATAGTTAGGGAGTTTGGGATTGACATGTACACACTGCTATATTTAAAAAGGATAACCAACAAGGACCTACTGTATAGCACAGGGAACTCTGCTCAATGTTATGTGGCAGCCTGGCTGGGAGGGGAGTCTGGCGGAGAATGGATACATGTATATGTATGGCTGAGTCGCTTTGCTGTGCACCTGAAACTATCAGTATATATAATTGGCTATACTCCAATATAAAATAAAAAGTTAAAAAATATTCAGAATTCAAAGAAAATATTTCATCATTCAAATGATTGCCCCTATATAAGCTCTTTTAAGAATTTTACGCAGAACATTTAAAAGAATAATATTTGGTGACCTGGTGATGATGATGATGATGAAATCCCTTCAAAAAAAAAAATAATGAACGCTGCCAGGAATAGCTTCTTATATTATGTAGAAATCAGAACCCAGGATATCTTTTGATACTGTGTAGAAACAATGCAAAATAAAATAAATAACTTTGTATATGTGGAATGAAAACAGCTCAGTTATTTCAATAAAAATAATATGAGTGACTTTTTCTAGTCAGTGTGTAAATGTGCCTCAGATTATCAAAGTGCAAAATTTGTATACAATTAAAAGTTGAAAGTGTTATGCTTCCACATTTCATCAGAATGGCAATTACATTCTGTTAAAACTCATTGTCTAAATAAAGAAAAAGTTCTCTCATCAATGAGGAAAATTATAAGAACATTATAAATCAGTTTCCTATAAAAACATTGGCAATGATAAAAACTTCTGAAAAAAATGATCAGAATATTGATAAAACAAATGAAAAACATCTAGAAAATACCACCCGTTGGTTAAAAATAATTGAGATTGTCAAACATAAAATACTTTAAAAAGAATTGTTCTTCAAAAAAAAGAGCAATTATCAGTATGGGCTTATCATAGCAATTTAAATTTATGGACTTGCTTGTTGCCAAATACTTATCTACTGACATGAGAAAACAACTTTTTGGAAAATGTATAAATCAAGGCAGTAAAACTTCAGTTATTATTGATGTAGCCTCAACTGTTTCACATAAAATAGTTTTAATAATTTACTTAAATGTGAAATTCAAGACTTTGAAGATAATTCAATGGTTTTTGTTGATATCATGAAGCAGGAAGGAACAACATCTGAAATAATTTATCAAAATTTATTGACACATGAGAAAAAAGGTTTCAGTGAGAAATATTTCCATGAAAACCTTATTGAATTTTATACAAACAGTGCCTGTGAATAGCTGGGGAGGGTGTCTGCAGTTTCAGCCAAAATTTAGGAAAATTTTTGGATGTTTCAATTTGATACTATCCAAGTCACTGAATTCAATTATCCCAGAATGATGTGATAAAATGCATAAAACAAGTAAATAATTATAAATGCTTTCTTAATTTATCACCATACATCAAATAACATCAGGAAAAATTTATATCTGAAAATATGGGAACTGAGCCAATGAAAATTAGAACGCTTGGGCTATGATGCTAGAATTACAAAAGCAGTTTAAAAATTATGTCAAGTTTATCAATTGAGCAAAAATTGTGTAATAGGAACAAACAATTGGAAAATTATCCATTTTAAAAAAGAGATTTTACTTTAAGCTAATTTATTAATCAGACATCAATAATATATTTAGCTTAATAGGAGGCTTTACTGAGTATAGAGGACAATTAGTGCCCCCAAATTAAAAATGTTTGAACATATAAAACTAAAGGAAAATGAAGATTTTTTAGAAATTTTAAAAGTATACCCTTTTGGACTTCCCTGGTGGCACAGTGGTTAAGAATCTCCCTGCCAATGCAGGGGACACGGGTTCGAGACCTGGTCAGGGAAGATCCCACTTGCCACAGAACAACTAAGCCTATGTGTCACAACTACTGAGTCTGTGTGCCACAACTACTTAAGCCTGCAAGACACAAATACTGAAGCTCGCGTGCTCTAGTACGTGCCATAACTACTGAGTCCGCATGCCACAACTACTGAAGCCCCTGCACCTAGAGCCCGTGTTCCACAAGAGAAGCCACTGCCATGAGAAGCCTGCACACCACAACGAAGAGTAGCCCCTGCTCGCCGCAACTAGAGAAAGCCAGTGCGCAGCAAGGAAGACCCAACACAGCCAAAAATAAATAAATTAATTAATTAAAAAAAAAAAAGTATACCTTTTAAAATAAGATGAAGTATTAATTCAGAGAAAAATACATTAAATTGATAGATTATCAGAAATATATTTGCTGTTTAATGACCAAAAAACTAAAAATAATAATTTTTGGTTTTATTTTATTTTTCTTTAATAAAATACGTTCTTTCATTTGTTAAATTATTAATATTGCCTTGGACATTATTTGTGTTCATAAACGCTATATATCACATATGTTCATATATTGTGTTCATAAACACAGTATTTATGAAACGCCATGGATTGAAAGTAAATGAAGATTAATAAATGATTTTTGTAATTAAATACAATATTATAGTAAACAATTTTGTGGCTTATTTGATAATAGAAATTAAGTATATAAAAATCCAAATATTTTAAAGGATAGAAAAATTCTAGATTAATTGCTATAATTTCATCAGAAGCTGAGAGATGAGTCAGCGCTATGAACAATATTTTGGACCTTAAGAGACATTCATTTACCAAGTCACCAACTGACTACCAATAAATGGTAAATTGTTAAAAGATATTCATGCGATTCAAGTGTCAGATTATAGCTCGGAGAGATCATCATTTAAATAGGATGGCTGTATTTTTAAAAGTTACACCAACAGTGTCTAAAAATCAACAAATGGTTTGGAAATTATTAGAATGATTTGATGAACAATTTTAACTATAATCTCTTTTAATTGGAGAGCAATTTTATGATATATCTTAATTTCCTTAGAGAATAAAAAGGACTAAATTTAAATATTTTTAATGAATATATATGTTTATGTTACTACACTCCTTGTTAAATATTTTTAATATCACCCATGCTTTGTTATAGTTTATCATTTAATTGCCTAGGCAGTCACTTATATAATGAAGTTAAGTAACATTGATGGTTGAGGGCCTTGTTTTCTTTCCGATTTTAATTACAGTATTCCTACTGCCTTGCCATTAAGTATAATGTTGACATTTGATTTGATGTAGTCTTAAAAAAATCAAATTACATAAGTATTATCTTTGGTATGTAAAAAACTTAATATGGTTTTCCATCTTTGACATTAATATGATTGGTTATAATAGCGAATTTTTAATATTGAATTGACCTTTTATTCTCATGATGAGTCCTATTGGGTGGTGGTGTATTATTTTTTAAATGTACATGTGGATCCAATCATTCTTTTATTTTTTTAAAGAAATTTTATATTCATAACCCACAGCATGACTGGTTATTAGTTTTCTTTTCTATGTATGTGTATAAACGTTATCAGACTTCAGTCTGAAAAATCTACTGATGAAAAAATATAGATTTAATGCATTTTTGGTACACTTCTTTGATAACCATCTCAAATTCAGTTATGTTTTTTATGTTTTAAGTCTGTGTACATTTTCTATTTCTTTCTGAGTCCATTTGGGAAAGATATATTCTTAAAAAATAATTTAGTTCATTAAAATTTCCAATTTTTGGAGCATAGCATTTTTATAATTTCTGTATAATATGCACTTACAAATAACATTTTTTTCCTCTAGATCTTTGGTTAAAACTGGTTTATCATTCCAAATACTATACATTTTTTACTGGGATATGATTCACACATCATAAAATTCACCCTTTTAAAGTGAAACATTCACTGGTTTTTAATACATTCACAGGTTTTACAACCATCAGCACTATCTAATTCCAGAATGTTTTCATCACTCCAAGAAGAAATCTGGCAGCCATTAAGCTGTCATTTCCCATTGTTCCCTCCCCCTCAGCCCCTGACAACCACTAATATACTTTCTGTTTCTATGGATTTGCTTAATCTGGACATTTCATATAAATGGGATCTGGCCTTTTTGTCTGGCTTTTTTCATTTAGCATAATATTTTCAAGATTCATCCACGTTGTAGAATGTAACAGTGTTTCATTCCTTTTCATAGCTGAATAATATTCCATTCATATGGATATATCACATTTTTTCTATCCACTCACCCTTGCTGGACAACTGGGTTGTTTCTACTTTCTGGCTATTATAAATATTGAATATTATGAATAATGCTGAACATATATGTACAACTTTTTTGTGTGAACACATATTTTCAGTTCTCTCAGATATATACCTAGAGGTATAACTGCTGAGTCATATGGTAACTCTATGTGTAACCTTTTGAGAAACAGATAAACTGTTTTGCAAGATGGCTGTACCATCATACATTACTTCCAGCATTATGAGGGTGCCCAATTATTCCACATCCTTCTCAACACCTTTTATTGCTTGTCTTTTAAATTATGGTCATTCTAGTGAGTGTGGAGCAATATCTTATTGTTGTTTTTATTTGTATTTCTCGTCTTTGAAGAAATGCCTATTCATACCCTTTACCTTTTGAGTTATTTTAAATTGGTTTATTTGTCTTTTTATTGTTGAATTGTAGAAGTTCTTCATATATTCAGGATATAAGACAGTTATCAGATATATAATTATCACATATTTTGCAAATATTTTCTCCCATTCTGTGGGTTGTCTTTTTAATTTCTTGATCATCTGTGATGAAGCATAAAAGTCTTAAATTCTGATGAAGTCTAATTTATCTGTTTTTTCTCCCTCATTGCTTGCTTAGCTGTAGATGTTTTATCTAAGAAAATATTACTTCATCAAAAAATCACAAAGTTTTACATTTATGTTTTCTTCTAAGAGTTTTATAATTTTAGCCATTATATTTTATCTTTGATTCATTTTGAGCTAATTTTTGTATATGGTGTGAAGTAGGGGTCCAACTTCATTCTTACGCATGTGGATAGCCAGTTATTCCTGTACCATTTATTAAAAAGACTATTCTTTCACCATTGAAATTTCTTGGCACCCTTATTGGAAATCAGTTGACCATAGAGGACCATAGTTTATTTCTGAACTCTCAATTCTATACATTGATCTATGTCTCTTCTTATGCCAGTACCACATTGTCTTGATTACTGTAGCTTTGTACTGAGTTTTGAAATTGGGAAGTATGAGTCCTCCAACTTTGTTTTTCTTTTTCAAGGTTGTTTTGACCATTCTCAGTCCCTTTCACTTCTTTGTTAATTTTAGGATAAGCTTCTGAATTTCTGCAAAAAAAAAAAAAAAAACAGCTGAATTTTGAATGTAACGTCAGAGTTTTTCAAAGCCCCAGTGCACATCTCATTTCCCAGATTCTCCTATTAAGTTTTTGTTTTGTTTTGTCTATTGTTTGGTCCAACTATTAGCTACCACTTCAGGAAGCCAGGAAGTTAAACAATTGACTATAATTGTTTTTGACAAATGTTTCTAGGGAAGAGGTTTTTTTGCAGTGAGCAAACACTGAATCAGGTCAAATAAAGATAGCCTTGAACATGCAGTCTTCCAGGGACTCACCAGTTAGGTCAAATAGTGAAAATTGTTTGGGAAAGAGGATTTAAAGGAGCTACAGTCCTGTTCTGCTCCCTCTAGATGCAGCCAGCCTACTGGTTTTCACCACAAGTGGAGACTGTTAGTTGTCAAGACAATTGCCGAGCTGAAGAATGGAAGATTAGATTAAAGCAATTAAAATACCACAAAGTTTTCTGTTCTTTCTGAGGTTCAACTGTTTTTCTTGAACAAACACTCCCCACATTGCTATAAGCTTTTAGTTAATTTCCAGAGTTCTGAAAAAGTTGATTCTGACCACTTTTGCTAGTTTTCTCACAGCTTTTAGGGAGGAGAGAATTTTTGGACATCTTTGTTTTGCCATATTCATTGCCATCACTCAAATAATGTTAATTTAGCTTTTCTCTCCATCTCTTTCTCTCTTTTTGATTAGTTTTGCCAGAACTTTGTCTTACTATTGATATTTGAAAAAACCAAATCTTGACTTTATTCATTCTCTTGTTTTCCCTTTTGCCAATTCATCAACTTTAACCTTGTTAATTCTTTTCTCTTTCTTTAGTTAAATCCAATTTATTTTCCTTTTTTTACCTCTTGAAATAAATGTTTAGTTCATTTATGTTGATTCTTCTCTGTTTCATAATAAACAACACTAAAAAATATAAATTATCCTCTGAACATTATATTGGAGTCTCATACACAGTGTTATCATAATTATTTTCCAGGCTGTAGTTGCAATATTATTTTGTTTTTGACTTAAGCTTTATTTATGAGGGCATTTTTAATTTTACAAGTGATGTTTATTTATTATTTTGCATTCCAGTTTTTTTTTATTGCATTGCACTATGTAAATGTGTCAATGAAATCCTACTCTTGTAGGATTCATTTTTTTCTTGGTAACATATGAGATCATCAATTTAAAAACTCTCCTGAGGGCTTCCCTGGTGGCGCAGTGGTTGAGAGTCCACCTGCCGATGCAAGGGGCATGGGTTCATGGCCCGGTCTAGGAAGATCCCACATGCCGCGGAGCAGCTGGGCCCGTGAGCCATGGCCACTGAGCCTGCGCGTCCGGAGCCTGTGCTCCTCAACAGCAAAGGCCACAACAGTGAGAGGCCCAACGTACCGCAAAAAAAAAAAACAAAACTCTTCTGTGAACATTTGAGAATAATATATTTATAAAATATTCTCTCTCTCAGTTGTCATAATTAAATATGTTATTCTGTTAACGAATTCCCTTCTTTGATCTATCAAAGACTGAGAATTATTTATTTGAAATCAATTTTACCACTTTAAGCAAAAATTAATTTGTGTGTAAATTAGATACATTAAGATGTATCAGTTTTGAGTGTACATTTGATTAGTGTGACCCATACCATAGTCAAGATAGAGAACATTTCCATCATGCCCAAAAGTTTCCTTGTGACCTTTCCAGTCCAACCTCTCTCCTCTCCCCACAACACTGGTCCCAGGCAGCAACTCTTTTGTTTTCTGTCACTATAGATTAGATTTGCCTCTTTAGAATTTCATATAAAGAGACTAATACAGATTGTACTCTTTTGTGTCTGATTTCTTTGGTTGACATAATATTTTGAGATTCATCCATGTAGTTGCTAGTATCACTAATTCATTCCTCTTTGTCACTGAGTTGTGCTTCATTGTATGGATATACCATAATTTGTTTATCCGCTCACCAGCTGGTGGGCATTTGGAGTTTTTCCAGTTTGGGTTACTATGACTAAAGCTGCTATAAATATTTATGTACAAGTTTTTATGCAACATATGGTTTTACTTCTCTTGATTGTATTTTAAGTGTATATTTAACTTTATAAGAAACTGCTAAACTTTTTTGCATAGTGGCTGTACATTTAATATCCTCACCAGCAGCACAGGAGTTTCAGTGGTTCTACATTCTCACTGATACCAGAGTTTTAATTCGGGCCATTAAAATGACTATATAGTGGTATCTCATTGTGGTTTTGCTTTACATTTCCTAGATGATGTTTGTGCATTGACATTTTATATATCTTCTTTTGTGAAATTATCTTTGCCATTTAAAACATTTTCAATCTTTGCCATTTAAAAAATTGGGTTGTTTTCCTTCTTGTAATTGAGTTGTGAGAATTCTTTTTATATTCTTGATACAAGTCCCTGTCTGATATAGGTCTTGATTACTGCAGCTATATAAGTCTTGAAATCAGACAGATTCCTTCCACTTTATTTTTTTCAAAATTGTTTTAGCTATTCTAATTTCTTTGCCTGTTCATATAATTTTTAAAAAATCTTGTGTATATCTACAAAAAAATTTGTTGATATTTCAATAGAAATAGCATTAAATCTATACAACAATTTGAGAATATTTTACTATGTTGAGTCTTCTAAAACATGAACATGATATGTCTTACTTAGATCTTCTTTGATTTCTTTCATCAGTGTTTTACAGTTTTCAATATTTCAAGTCTTGTATATGTTTTGTCAAATTTACACATAAGTATTTCATTTTGTTTTGAGCCATTTGAAATGGCATTGCATTTAAAATTTTGGGGTCCACATATTCATGGCTAATATATAGAAATACAGCTGAGTTTGACAAAGCAGACATTCTTCCCTTTTTCCCAGTCTTAGGCAAAAACATTCAGTCTTTCACCATTAAATAACATTAGCAGCAGATTTATTTGTAGAACCACTTTATCAAGCTGAGGAAATTCCCCTCTATTCCTAACTTTCTGAAAATTTAAGTCATGAATGAGTATTGAGTTTTGTCAAATGCTTTTTTCTTTTTGCATCACTTGATGTGATCATGAGATTTTATTCTTTAGCCCATTAATGTCATGGATCACATTGATTGACTTTTGGTTATTGAATCAGCCTTGTATCCCTGAAATAAATTCTTCTTGGTCAAGGTGTATAATTCTTTTGATACATTGCTAAATTCTATTTGTTATTATATTTTAAGGACTTTTATGTCTATATTGATATGAGATATTGGTCTGTGGCGTCTTTTCTGTACAGTATTTGTCTGGTTTTGGTAGAAGAGTAATACTACCTTCTTAAAATGCACTTAAAGTGTTCCCCTCTTTTCTATTTTTGGAAAGAACATGTTGAATTCTTGTTAAATCTTTATATGTTTGATAGGATTCTCCAGTGGAATTCTCTGGATCTGATTATTTCTTTAGGAGGAATTTTTAAATTACAAATTTAATTTCTTATAAATTATAGGGATATTCAAATTATCTATTTAATATTTGGTGAGTTGTTGTAGTTTGTGTTTTTCAAGGAGTTTAGTCCACTTCATCTATATTTTTGAGTATATGTGTGTGAAGTTGTTTTTAGTATTCCTATGTTTTCCTTTTTATGTCTTCAGAGTCTGTAGTGATTCCTCTTGTTTGATTGCTGATAGGGTAAACATGTCTCTCTCCTTCTTTTGTTAAATATTGCAAAAATTTCTCAATTTTATCAATTTTTTCAAGGAATAAACTCTCTGTCTCATTTATTTTCTTAACTGTTTTTCATTTTAAAATCTCATTGATTTCTGTTCTTATATTTATTTCCTCCCTTCTTCTTGCTTTGGGTTTATTTTTTCTCTTTTTCTAATTACTTGATGTGGGAGATTAAATTATTGATTTGGGACTTTTCCTCTTTCCTAATGTATACATTAGTGTTATAAATTTCCCTCTCAGCACTTCTGTAGCTGTGTCTCACAAATTTTGATATGCTGTGTTTTCACTTTCATTCACTTCAATGTATTTTTAAATTTCTCTTGAGATTTCCTCTCTGATCCATGGATTATTAAAAAGTCATTTAGTGTTGTTTAGTTTTTAACTGAAGATTTTTCCTGTTATCTCTCTGTTACTGATTTCTAGTTTGATTCCATGTGGTTGGAGAACATACTATTATTTCAATTCTTTTAAATTTTTTGACGCTTCTTTTATGACCCCAAATATGGCCTATTTTGGTATATGTTCTGTGGGCACTTGAACAAAATGTATGTTATTTTCTTGTTGGGTAGAATGTTCTATATATGTTGATTAGATCCTATTTGTTGATGGTGTTGTGGAGTTCTATATTCTTGCTGGTTTTCTATCTGTTCTATTGATTGCTGAGAGAAGAGTGTGGAAGTCTCCAATTATAATTGTGGATTTGTCTATTTCTCCTTTAAATTTGATAAGTTTTCACTTCACATTTTGCAGCTCTATATTTTGTTGCATAGATATTAAGGATTACTGTGTCTTCTCTGTGGATTAGTTTTTTAATCATTATATAACATCTCTCTCTGTCTTTGATAATTTTTATGCCTCCAAGTTCTACTTTACTTGATATTAATATAGCCATTCCTGGTCTCTCTCTCTTTTTTTTTTTTTTGCAGTTCACGGGCCTCTCACTGTTGTGGCCTCTCCCGTTGCGGAGCACAGGCTCCGGACGTGCAGGCTCAGAGGTCATGGCTCTCGGGCCCAGCCACTCTGCAGCATGTGGGATCTTCCCGGACCGGGGCACAAAGCCGTGTCCCCTGCATCGGCAGGCGGACTCTCAACCACTGCGCCACCAGGGAAGCCCCCGGTGTCTTTTGATTAATGTTTGCACAATGTATCTTTTTACATTCTTTTACTTTCAACTTGTCCATATCATTATATTTGAAATCAGTTTCTTGTAGTTTGCTCATGTTTCTCCTCCTCCTCCTCCTTCTTCTTCCTTTTGGCTGCACTGCACAACTTGTGGGATTTTAGTTCCCCAACCAGGGGTTGAACCTGGGCCCTCGACAGTGAGAGCGCAGAGTCCTAACTACTGGACCACCAGAGAATTCCCAATATCTGTTTCTTAATTGGTGTATTTAGACCATTTACATTTAATGGAATTATTGAGATATTAGGGCTTAAGTCTCCCATTTAATTTTTTGTTTTCTGTTTGTTCTCTCTGTTTTTCATTCATCTGTTTTCTCTTTCTTACCATCTGTGGCTTACTTGAACATTTTTAGACTTCCATTTTGACTTATCAACAGTGTATATCTTTTTAAAGATTTTTTAGTGGTTGCTCTAAGTATTACTTAGATATCTATAGGTATTATATATGTATAACTTATCAAAGTGTACTAGCATTCTGGTTTTACCAGTTCAAAACCTTACTTCCCTTTATGTCCTTTAACCCTCCCCTATTTATATGTTATTGTCAGTGTCTGCTGACACCCAAGGTGGGGCACTCTTCATTGCTGTTGGGCTGCATGGTAATTCCAGCTTCCCATTAGGCCTCCACTGATACCTTCCTGGTTGGAAGAGTCAGGAATGCCTTGTTACTGCTCCCCACGTGGCCTCTGTCGGCATGACAGGAAGGAATGAACTTATTACTGCTGAATATGGTGAAAGTTCTTGTTCTCTCCTTATTATTGATTGTATTTTTCTGCTTCTTTACATGGCTGTTAAGTTTTTTTATTGGATGTCATATATTCTGTTCACTTTTCTAGATGTTTATGACAGGAGGGATAGTCTGTTTCCAGTTACTCCATCATGATCAGAAGTGAAAATGTAGATAGAGTAGTGTTTTTAAAGCCTTTCATCATTATTGTTCGCTTTGTATATTCTAATGCCTTGTTATTTAGTGCCTAAATTTCATGACATCATAAATGAGGATTTTACTTTTATCAAAGAGTAGCTCTAGGGCTTCCCTGGTGACGCAGTGGTTGAGAATCTGCCTGCTAATGCAGGGGACACGGGTTCGAGCCCTGGTCTGGGAGGATCCCACATGCCGTGGAGCAACTAGGCCTGTGAGCCACAACTACTGAGCCTGTGCGTCTGGAGCCTGTGTTCCGCAACAAGAGAGGCCGCGATAGTGAGAGACCCGCACACCGCGATGAAGAGTGGCCCCTGCTTGCCACAACTAGAGAAAGCCCTCACACAGAAACAAAGACCCAACACAGCAAAAATAAATTAATTAATTAATAAACTCCTACCCCCAACATCTTCTAAAAAAAAAAAATGTAGCTCTATCCCATTTGAAAATTTGGCTTGAATTTAACTTTTTATGTTAACATTGTCCCTGTATTGCTTTTGCAGATTAACAGTTATCTTATGTCTTTTTACCTATTCTTATATTTTAAACATTATCTTTTTTGTTTAAGTGGAGTTTGCTTTTAGATTCAGTATGATAATCTTTGTCTTTTGATAGAGAAGTTTGATCTGTTTATATTTATTGTGATGACTAATATTTGTCTTCTTGATTTTGTCACTGTATCTTATGTTTTTTCTTATATTCTTTCCCAGTCTTTGCTTATATTGTTCACATTTTCCACTTCCTCTTTTCCTACTTTTTCAGAAGTTACATATACTATCTTGTTTTTATTTGGTTGATTCTATTTTTAAAATTCAAACCCTATTAATCACTGACTCCTTTCCTATATGTTTGACATTTGGAAATTTCACCAGGATGTACTGAAATGCAGATTATTTTAATTAATTTTACCTGCTCTTGGTGGGTGCTTTTTCGCTCAAACTGTTATGCCACTCTTAGATTTATTCTCATGTTTTTGCTCATCTTTCATCTCACTATGTTTCTTAATGAATTCTAGGAGATTTTCTTTTTTTCAACAGACAATTTAAATTATTAATTCAGTTTTCTTCAATGTTTAATATGCTCTTCAATGCCCCTACTGCATTTTAAAATTCTGTAATCATGGTTTTCATCTTAAAGTAAAATGTTCTTATCTCAGAGGATTACCTTTTCATAAATGCAATATATTCTCTAATCTCATGGAATATATAAATTTTATATTAATATTTTCCCATCTGTTTCATAGGGGAACATCTGTACAGATTCTATATCTGATTTGATTCCTTTTTTTTGTCCTGGTAAATGTAACAATCTGATGATTGTTCTTGTTTTACTTACTCTTTGGAAGCAAGCCTGGGTTTGCAGATAATGTCTGTAAGATGAGGATCAATTTTAGTTCTTTTGATCTCAAGCATAGAGAAAATTTATGTTTCTGAAGGTTTGCTTGGCTAGTCAGCACATTCAACTTACCACGAGGTGTAGGTTATAACTACTGGTAAGGCAGTCATCTGAGAGAGAAGCTCACTTCTTTGTGGACATGTCCTTTCACCCCCTCTGTGTGTAGGCATGGGCAGACACAGTTCCCCAAGTCATTCTTGGGCTAGTGATTAGCTCACTTCTCACTGCCTCTTGGCTCACCCTCAATGCCAGCCCCTGATTCTAGGCATCTGGATGAGGACTAAGGTCCAGATGCCAGTGGGAATTGGAAAAGGTCTCTACCAAAGGGCCCTACAGATCAAGGACATTCACAATTCAGTAAAGCATATTTTGCTTTTGATATTTGAGTTAGTGGGCAACACTGTGTCCCTTCTCTACTTGGTCTATCCATCTCAACCTAGTGCATCAGCTTTTAGTGCACCTTGGGGAAAGATGGAGGCAAATTCTGCAGGCACATGTGCTGAGTGTGGGCTTGTAGCAGTTCCTACAGTCTTTTGATTTGCCCCTCTTGACTTCTGTGTGGATCTCCACAGCCATGATCTACTGAGTTTTCGGGTTTCCAAGCTTATTTCTCTTTGCTTCTTAGGTGGATTCTTCTTTGTCTCATCCATACATCCCTCCAACAATCTGGTATTTATTGAGTAGCTGCTATGTGCCAAGTACTGTTCTGGATGCTAGAGATTCAGTGGTGGAAGAAGACAGATGTGGAGCTTGCATTCTAGAGAAGAGTTGAATTACATGGTGTGAGGACTTTTATCTCCCTCAGTCTGAGTTCATTTATATCACATTACTTTAAAATATCATTGCATTCCAGCACTGATACAGGTATGTTGAATATGAGTCTGTAAAAATTTGGGGAAGAAGTAAGCTCACATCATGATCATGAAGTATAAGAATCACCCACTTGAAGGAAAGAAGAAAAAGGAAAAAAAGAAAGAGGGAGAGGAAAAGGAACTTAGAGTTCATCACAGAAGCTCTAGGGCCCTACTTGTCTCAAATAGCTCATGTGCACAATTAGATTGTCAGGAGTCCTGGATGTGGGTTGCAGCCCCTAAGCTCTCAAAGGTTCCCTTTCTTGGATTCCATTATATTCAATATTATGATGTCCTCTCCATGCTTAGCATAGAATACAACTTTTTATGTGTAACATTAAGGGAAATTTTTAAAAAACTGATGTATTATTCATCATGATTTTTGTAATTAAAAACTATACAGTTTTATTTCATTTTTAACTTAGTATATCACAATCATTTTATTTTCATCATTTTCATTTTAATGGCAGTATTTTGTTCCATTATGTTGATTCCCAAAATTGTTTAGCTCTCCCCCTGCCCTTTCTTTTAATATTTAGAGGGTTCTAATGGTGTGAGGAATGTCTATGAAGAACTTTTTTCCTAAAATTTATTTCATGAGTATGAATTCCCAGAAAAAGAGCAATTAGGTCAAAAAGTATTGATGTTCTGGGACTCTTGTTAGGTATTTTAAATTACTTTTCGAAAAGGACCAGCAATGTGGCAATTTTCCTGAAACTTCATCAACATTAGTTTGCTTTTTAAAATTAGTTTCATACCAGTGTGATAATTTACTGGACAAAAATTGGAGCGTAGTTTATGGCTATTGATCATTTGTCCTTGCGTTAACTATTTCTATTTCCTTTTCAGTGAGTTGTTTTGTTTTTTGCTCATTTATTTCTTTGGCTTTGGGGTGTTCTTACCTATTTTAACGCATTCTATTCCGTCCAAATGAGGTATTCTTAAACTTGGGACCAAGGAAGGGCTTAGGGAGCCCACCAGCCCTGTGCAAGTGTATCTACTGCTTATGTGTGTGTATCTATGTATGCGTATGTCTGCCTGTGTCAATATGAATGTTTGTGAGTGTTTCTGTGCGTCTGTTTATGTATGCCTGTCTTCAAGTATGTGAGAGGGTTCTAACTTTCTTTAGATTTTCAAGAACGTCAAATTTTAAAAAATAGTTAAGAGCCTATTTGATATAAATCTTTTCCCTAGTGTTTTCTTTTTCTTTTAGTTTGTGCATACATTTAGAATTTTAATACGGCTTAATCTGTCCATTTTTCCTCTTTGTAATTTCTTCTATTTCTTCTACACTTGGCCTGTTGTTATTTCTTAGATAGGATGAATATACCATTTTATCTTCCACTGGGTTTATAATTTTAATTATATATTTTTTCAATTGATCTCTTATAAATCTGGAATTTATTTTTAGATGTAGACCTAAACTAATTTCTTTGCTTATCTACCATCCAACTACTTTATTACATGCTGTTTCCCTTCCCTATCATTTTGTGACATTCTCTTCATATATTACAGTCTCTTATGTCATCAAGTCTGTTTTTGTACCTTTGGTTTCATCAAGTTTTAGATCTAATTTTGCTCTGGTACCACATCATTTCAGTTATTGTTCTTTAATGACATTTATATGCTATCCATTATCATTGCTCTTTTTTCAGAATATTCTTTGCTATTTTACCTGTTCTTTTCAAAATTATTTTTAAATGCATGTTGTGAAATTCTGTAAGAAATTCTTTTGTATTATTTTGAGATTATCTTGAATCATTAAATCAGAAAATTCGAGTATTTAGACTTTCTGTTGAGAAATATGATGTTTTTCTATTATTCAAGTTTTCTATTACACTTTCCAGGAAAACGTTGAAATTTTTTGTCTGCCATCCTTATATCTTAGTATTTAATTCGTTATATTTGGTTATAACTTGGACCTCATTTTAAAATTTGTTTCCTGTCTTGTTATTGCATTTATTTAAGAAAGTTATTAATTTTTAAAATATTTACCATGTATCCATGTATAGCCAGTTATTGAACTTTTATATTACTGCTAATGGTAATTTAGATGAGAACATCAGATTTTTAAAGGATATAATCATATCATCTGTGAATGAAGTTTTTATCTTTCTAATAACTATTCAGATGGTTTCTTTTTCATGTCTTATTACATCAGCCAGATTTATCAATATAAAATAAATAATAATGGTGATAGAGAGCTTATTTTGTTCTCTTTTCTAATGGGAAAATCTCTAATGTTTTTCCATTAAAAAGGTTACTGGCGTGGTTTTAAATAGATCCTTATTATGTTAGGGAAGTGTCATTCCATTCCTAGTTTTAAAAATGTTTTGACATCTACTGAAATGTATTTTTTGACATCCATTTGGATGACCATATGGTGCATATTATTTAATCTATTGATCTGATGTGTTGTATTAATAGATACCCTTGTGCTGAACTTTCCTTGCATTGCTGGAGAAACCCTTTGTGGTCATGGTATTTTAGTTTCTTGATGTGCTCCTGAACACAGTTTGCTGGGACTGTACTTAAAATGATACTGGACCCTGTTTCCTTTTTAAAAAATTCTGTATCAGGGCTTAAAATCAGGACTGCATTTGCTTTGCAAAATGAATTAGCAGTTTTTTAAAACCATTCTTCCTATGTTAAAGAATAATTTATGTAACATGGAAATGCGCTCTTCTGTAAAATTTAGATAGATTTCTCCAGAGACTCCAGGGTGGGTACCAATGTTCTTTTCAGGGGTGGGGAGGGTTGTTCTTTAATAAATTTCTCATTCTTAGAGTCTTCCTTGTTTACTGATCTAACCTACATTTCTTACTGGATTATTTGATATATTTGTAGACTATTGTCTGTTTAACTGATAATTTAAAGCAAATTTACTATGGTGTTATGCGCAATGTCCCTCCCGCCCCAATATTTGTAATCTTTTTGATTAGTAATTGTAATCACTTCCTCATTTCTGATTTCATTTGGGTCTTTTTTCTTAATTATATTTGCCAGAGGTTGGTCTTTTTTATTAGCTCGCTCAAAGAGTCAGCTCTTGGTTTCATTTATTGGTTCCATTGTTTTTGTGTTTCCTAATTTGTTTATTCCTGCTGTCATCTTTCTTTCCTGCCTACTATTTTCCATAGGGTTTGTGTGTGTCGAGGGGTGGGGGTGGGGTGGAGAAATCTATTTGCCAAGATCTAAAGTGGTAAGCTTAGTTCATTGGTTTACTTTGTTTTATTTTTTAAATTTGAAAAGCATCTAAAACAGAATTTACCTCTTGTACTAGCTGAGTTGGTTTTATGCCACAAGGCCCTCCCTGTTCCCAACTCTAGCCTGTCCTGTGTCCCCTCCCCACCTTGAGCTCCACAGGTGCCTGAATCTTTGTGTGTGTTCATGTGTTTGTAAAAGGAGACATTTTCCCCCCAAAATCAGTGACGAGTATGGGTCACTTCATTATTAATAAAAACAGTTTCAAACACCTGCAGGGGCTCGTAACCTGAGATGTATGGTTAGAATTCAGGAGGTCTGCAAACTTGGATGGAGAAAAAACTCTATGTCTATTTTTCTTTATTTTCACTAATTTTGCAACTAAAATTTAGCATTTTATTCCCTCTTGAACATAGGTGACAAACCACAGACACATTAACAATACTATGACTAGAGGAAAACATAGGCAGAACACTCTATGACATAAATCACAGCAAGATCCTTTTTGACCCACCTCCTAGAGAAATGGAAATAAAAACAAAATGAACAAATGGGACCTAATGAAACTTAAAAGCTTTTGCACAGCAAAGGAAACCGTAAACAAGATGAACAGACAACCCTCAGAATGGGAGAAAATATTTGCCAATGAAGCAACTGACAAAGGATTAATCTCCAAAATATACAAGCAGCTCATGCAGCTCAATAACAAAAAAACAAACAACCCAATCCAAAAGTGGGCGGGAGACCTAAATAGACATTTCTCCAAAGAAGATATACAGATTGCCAACAAACACATGAAAGGATGCTCAACATCACTAATAATTAGAGAAATGCAAATCAAAACTACAATGAGATATCATCTCACACCAGTCAGAATGGCCATCATCAAAAAATCTACAAACAATAAATGCTGGAGAGGGTGTGGAGAAAAGGGAACCCTCTTGCAATGCTGGTGGGAATGTAAATTGATACAGCCACTATGGAGAACAGTATGGAGGTTCCTTAAAAAACTACAAATAGAACTACCGTATGACCCAGCAATCCCACTACTGGGCATATACCCTGAGAAAACCTGAATTCAAAAAGAGTCATGTACCACAATGTTCATTGCAGCTCTATTTACAATAGCCAGGAGATGGAAGCAACCTAAGTGACCATTATCGGATGAGTGGATAAAGAAGATGTGGCTCATATATACAATGGAATATTACTCAGCCATAAAAAGAAACGAAATTGAGTTATTTGTAGTGAGGTGGATTGACCTAGAGTCTGTCATACAGAGTGAAGTAAGTCAGAAAGAGAAAGACAAATACCGTATGCTAACACATATATATGGAATCTAAGGGAAAAAAAAAAAAGGTTATGAAGAACCTGGGGGTAAGATGGGAATAAAGACACAGGCCTATTAAAGAATGGACTTGAGGATATGGGGAGGGGGAAGGGTAAGCTGTGACAAAGTGAGAGAGTGGCATGGACATATATACACTACCAAACGTAAAATAGATAGCTAGTGGGAAGCAGCTGCATGGCACAGGGAGATCAGCTCGGTCCTTTGTGACCACCTAGAGGGGTGGGATAGGGAAGGTGGGAGGGAGATGCAAGAGGGAAGAGATATGGGAACATATGTATGTGTATAACTGATTCATTATACTCCAATAAAGATGTTGAAAAAATTTGATACACACACACACACACACACAAAATGGAATACTACTCAAAAAAAAAAAATACTATGACTACCACCTATAAAAATCACAGGTGTTTTTTGTTTTCCTATCACAATAGTTATTGCAACTACCTGGAAATATCATTTAGGTTCCTCATTATTTCAAAATCTTGTTAGTTCTTAGATGTGTTGCTAGAACTTGTTATTCAGTGCATTAATAAAGAAACCTATTTATTACTATTTCCCATATTTGTTCTTTTAATATGTTGAAAACTATATTCCAATAAAATTAATTTTCTTTGCAATCCCATAATATATTTTCATTAAAAATGCATATACACTTAAATATATACATGTTATTTCCATTTAAAAACACTATTCTGAAAGGGGATCTATGGGCTCCCGTAGACTGCTAAAGAGGTCAATGGCTCAAAACACACACACACACACACACACACACACACACACACACACACACGCGGTCAAGAACTCTGCCGCAATGCATGATTATAACCAGGACTTCCAGGACCTCTGTGGGGTTTCAGGAAGATTCAAAGATCTTTGTCAACTTTTTGAAGACATCTACCACCCAAAAGGAGAGCGGAGGGCAGCTCTTCCTAGATCTGATTTTAAAATACTATTGTTATTTCATTCTTTCTTTCAAAAGGGAGTGTCTGCTATGAGCTTGGTACAGCCAGAGACCTTTCCTTCACACGGCTAACAGGACAGCAGGGAGTTACCAAGGAGTCTCCCATTCCCACCCCTGCCCCCAACCTTCGCAACTAAGTCAGATTCCTAATAATAAAGGTGTCACTTTTATTTCAAACTGGCCTCTTCCTCACCCCCAACCCCTTCTATGGGCAGGCTGTGTTCCTCATTTCTGTATCTTCTGTGCCTTGGGCAGGAAGTAGTGTGTGGTAAGTAGTAAGGAAATGGATGTTATAGGTCAGGAAATGGACCTTCCCAAAGACTTGCTTTCCACGCTGCACTTTCATGTGAAATCCCCAGCATTTGTATAGACCTTTACAAAACTTAGTTTCGTATACCATCTCCCTTGACTAACCCTTTGAGGGACCAGTTCCATTTTACAGATGAGGAAAATCTGAGAGGTTAAGCCAACTATTTTAAGGCCACAGTGCTCATTTGTGAAAGGGTTGAGAGTTAAACTCAGCTTCTCTGACTCCTAGTTAATTGCTTTGCCTCTTCTGCTGCAATGATTTCTGTAAATTTTAATTTTCTCTAATCACACATGTAGCACTATGATTGTGGGACTTTTTCTCCATTTTCAATATTACTCTATTCTAATTTTAAGTGGGACGTCCAAATCTGCTTGAGGCTCTTCTAGGTAATGGAGGTGCCATCCACCAATCTTCTGCTTTAACCTGACGTGTCCCCTCTGAGCTCCAGGGAAAATCTGCAAATCCACCTGAAACAACAGGTTCATTGTAGAAAAACTAGAAAATATAGAGGAGACAACCCAGATATCCACCAGTATTCGAATGGGTAGATGAATTGCAGTATGGACAGAAAATTTGCTTCAGCACAGCGTCAGAAATGCACCATTTTTAACCACATGCTCAACAAGGATCCATCTGAAAAACATAATGTTGATTTAAAGAAGATAAACACCTTCCCAGGAAGCCCTTCTAGTATAATTCCATGTTTATAAATTTCAAAAAATAGGAAAAACCAACTACTCTTTAGGGATGCTTGCTACGGGAGTAAAACACTGAAAAATAAAAACAGAGATGATTGGCCAAAAGCTGCCTGTCCAGAAGCAGGGGCGGCTTTGCAGAGAAGAGCGCTTGAGAGGTTTCTCAGGAGCACCATTGAAGATGGTGGCATAGATGCTCACTTTATCATTATTCCTTAAACTCTACATTTATGTTCCATGCACTCTACTTTGCCCCGGTCCGGGAGGATCCCACGTGCCGCGGTGCGGCTGGGCCCGTGAGCATGGCCGCTGAGCCTGCGCGTCCGGAGCCTGTGCTCCGCAGCGGGAGAGGCCACAGCGGTGAGAGGCCCGCGTACCGCAAAAGAAAAATAAATAAAAAAAAGAGGAAAATCCCCCCAATTCTACCCCTGACTGTGAGCATTTCTGGTACATTCTCCCAGCCACTTTTTTTTCTGTGCATATATTGTCTTTTCTAGGAAAAATGAGATCACGCTTTAATAAAATTATGATTTTTCATTTTGTTCCTTTATCAAAGATTGTTACCCGCCTTCCTCCTCAGGGATCCTCCCACCAGTCTTGCACATGGCAGCCCCGGATGGTGGAGCTGCCCCTTATGACGGACAAGTACAACGACATGAGATAGACTTCCAAGTAGATTATTTTGTGTCAAACAACCACCTTTGAAATGCCAATAAGAGCCTGAGCCTCCCACCAACAATTTACAAAGCAACAAAACCTTGGGCCGTTGCCCCATTTTACAGTTGGAGAAACAGAGGATCAGAGGGGTGGAGTGACTTGCCCAAGGGCACAGAGCACACAGGTCAGCTGCAGAACTGGCCCCCACCTCTCCCATCTGGCTGACCCCTGTCCCCACCCCAGTTTACCCATTCTAATCCCAAAGGGCTGCTCTAGTTCTCACCGGAAATAAAACGACTCCACCCCGCACCCAGTCCCACTCCTTGCAGGGAGTCAGGTTGCTTCCTCAGAGACCAAGCTGCGCAGCCATCACTCCAGGACTCCAGGGAGGGCGCGGGGATGGCTCCGGGCCGCGGCCTACCGGGGCTCCCAGCACAACTGATTGCATCATCACTCGCGCCTTATCAAGTCTTATTGCTCCAACATCCCCTAAATGACAAAGGTGGCTTCATTAAGTGCAAATTCAGTCAAACTTGAGAGAGAGAGAGAAAATAAAAGTGACGCAGAATAAGAGAAATGGAAGGGCTGGTAAGCGGTTCCTGCTTTTCTTAGGAGAAGGGGTCTCTCGGCCTTTTCTGTGCTCCAGGCAGCATAAGGCGGTGGAGTCAGCAGCGTCTCCGGGTGAAGTTGGCCCTGGTTCAAGTCCTGCCTCTGGCACCTGCTAGCCGTGAGGTCTTGGGCAAGTCACGTCACCTCTCTAAGCCTCAGTTTTCTCATCTGTAGATGGGGTAAGATCTACCACGAGTGATTGCATTAAGGATAAATGGCATGTGCATATTATCAGCATATTAAATGATGGAAGACAGGAGTCTACTAGACCTTTCTGCTGCTGAGGCAGCAAGTTGCCTAAAGTAGAAATGAACATGGGTAGGGACTCCCGGGCAACATGGGGGTTGGCTTGCAGATGTGCAGCTGCAAAGGGCAGGAGACTTTGGATTGCAGAATGCAGTTAGAATCGCCCTTAGACTGGGTTCCCA
The DNA here is from genome assembly GCF_003676395.1 of Aethalodelphis obliquidens. Classification (NCBI taxonomy): domain Eukaryota; kingdom Metazoa; phylum Chordata; class Mammalia; order Artiodactyla; family Delphinidae; genus Aethalodelphis; species Aethalodelphis obliquidens. The sequence goes on from NW_020837951.1 coordinate 19,990,117, forward strand.
GAACTGTGAGACTGTGATGAATAAGACAAAATGCCTTTCACATCAGGACCCAGTACACACACACATCTCACACACACACGGACACAGAGACACACATATATGGACACAGGATTTTCACACGGTGTGTGTGTATATAAGTGGAACAATTTTTTTAAAAAAAAATGTTTAGCTGTAGTATGGCAGATATATGCCAGCATTTTAAAAATTCTTTTCTTTTACAATTAAACACCCACTATATTGATTTTATGACCTACTAATGAGGGTGTCAGTCAAGGTCACATAACAAGCTCTTGGTGATATTGGAGTTAGAACCCCATCTCCTGGCCTCTAGTCCATCCAGGGTGCTTTCTGTTACCTCTCCTGTCCAGTGTCCAGTTCAGGCTAGGTGAGTACTTATCCCAGTGAGTACAGCCCAGGAAACAGTGGGAGATGGCAAACACGGAGGTCGGTTGGGGCTGGGAATCAATAAATATAATAAAACTCATGGGAAAGGCCTCACGTAAGCATTTACGCCCAGTAGGAACCTAGTAAATAGGGGTTGAAGAAGGAAGACATTCATAGACCACCAAACTGGGGTCTGCTCCTGGCTCTGCCACTGTGTTATGGTGGGTCCTTGGAAGTGGTGCTTCTGACCTCTGAGCATCACTTTTCCCTTTTTAGAGGTACATATGGGGTGGGGAGCTAAGGTTTCACATACCAAAACGGAAACGTTAATAGGACGTTCCTTCGGGCATCCCACAGGCTGCTTTGAAGCACTGCCATCTACTGGTCACTCCCTCTCATTACACCCGATCACTTGCCCAGGGCTCTATCTTGGTGATAACACTCCTTAGATGCTTGGTCCTTCCCAGGGTGCAAAGCCCCCCTTTTCTGCAAGTTCTTTGAATTCTCAGAACAACCCTGTGAGAAAAACTTATATCCTTATATACATCTTACATATGAGGAATTTGGGGGCCAGAGAGGTTAACTGATTTACTCAAGGACACACAGGAATTTCACACATTGGGTGCCCTGACCCCCAGTCCAGTACTCCTTCCGCCCGTACCAAGTAACAAACCCCAGCAGGCTTATTAGCTAAAGGCTGAAAGAGAGGAGCATGGGTGGAGATCTCTGGCTGGTCAGAGAGGAGAGGATGAGATGGCTTGTTGGGGTAGTGCCAGGAACCACTGCCAAGTGTAGCACATTTCATACCAGCTAGCCAGTCCTGCTTTGGGCACTCCAGAAACCTAGATAGAGGAGTGATTCTGAAAAGCGATGTCATCTGGCTCCGTTATGCATGAGGGGGTTTGGGAATATGACAATGACCAGGTTAATTTGGCCCTGGTCACATCAGACACCTGAACTGTCCAGCTTAGACCCTGGCAGAATCTGATTTCATTTCTCTTCACAATGCAATAAGCAAAAAGAGGTGGGATGGTGGGACGGCTAAGAGGCTGGTTCTAGTGTCATACTCTCTGGGTTCAAATCCCATCTCTGCCATTTTACGTGCCATTTGCCACATGACCTTGGGCAAATTACTCAAGCTCCATGTAAAATCGGGACTCTCAGCTTCTTCATCTGTAAACTGGGGATATCAATTGTACTTGATCTCATTGGCTGTTGTATGAATTAAAGGAGCTAACGTATATAAAGCATTAGAGAGTATCTGGAACATGGTAGGTACTTAATAAATATTAAATAGCTTTATAAGATTTGAGAGAAGGAGCTGGAGTTATACCAACCTGGATTAAAATCCTAACTTTGTCACTGACTCATTTCATGGCCTTGGACAATCCTCTCCCTCTCTGGGCCTTCCCAGCCCAGACAGCCAGACCACCCTGCTCCACTGTTCTCTGACTCCTGTGACTGCTGTGTGGTGACCGTGTCATCGTCAAAGCCCACAGTCAAGGTCAGCTGGGCAGTGGGTTTGCTGGTCTGTAGAAGGGGTGGCTTGTGGGGTGGGGGATAGCTGGACCACATCTGCTCTCTTGGCTAGAATTGTGCTCTTCTATTTTTCCCCCTTGGAACTATTTTATGCAGCAAGGTCAAGTGATCAGGACTACAAATCAATTTAAACAAAAGCTCTGAGGCAGATACCCTTGAACTCGGTGACTTAAAATAGCCTCGTTGTCATCCTTAGACAGACACCCAGTGCCTGAGTTCACTTAGTCTGTCATCGGCAACTAATAAACTGTCCTCCTCATGGAAAGCAACCAGAATGAAACCTTTGAATCAAAGTGAATGTGAGACCTGCTTGGATTAATAGAGCTGCATCTGCATCCCCCTCTGGTCCCGGGATGACTAGAGCAGTTGATGCATTCTTAGGAAAATGAATATCTTATTCATTAATATCAGGAAAGACCAGCCCAGCCATCTTAATAATGACCCTGGCTGCTCTGTGAGCAGCCAAGCATAGCATAGCCTTCTTTGCGGAATGCCTCAAAGTTCTGCCTTAGATACTGGGGTGGAATTGCTTAAAGAGGATTACTGGGTAAGGGGGTAGGGGAGTTGGGAGTATTTCTTTGGAAAGAAAATTAACACTTAGCACTTACTGTGTGCCTAGCAGTGTGCTAAGAATTTCAGATTCAACAATTCATTTCTTCTCCATAATTACCCTGTATGCTGGATGTTTTGAAACCAGTTTTAAAGATAACAACCTTATTGAGATATAATTCACATACCATCTGTACTAGTCAGGGTTCCCTGGAGAAACAGAATCAATAGGATCTATATCTATATAAATGTATATTTCTAAGTAAAATATAAAAAAGAGATTTATTATAAGGAATTGGCTCCCATGATGATGGAGGCTAAGAAGTTCTACATTTTGCCATTTGTAAGCTGGAGGCACAAAAAAGTCAGTGGTGTAGTTCCAGTTCAAGTCCAAAGGTCTGAGAACCAAGTACACTAATGGTTTAAGTCCAAGGGCAAGAGAAGTTGGGCAGAGAGAGTTGTTCTCTTCAGGCCCTCAGTGGGTTGGGCGATGCCCACCCACACCGGGGAGGGCAATCTGCTTCACTCAGTCCACCAATTCAAATGCTAATCTCTTCCAGAAATACCCTCACAGATATGCCCAGAATAATGGTTAACCAAGATCTGGGTACCTTGTGTCCTCCAGTCAAGTTGACACATAAAATTAACAATCACACCATCAACTCACCTTTTTAAAGTATCCAGGTCAGTGGTTTCAGTACATTTACCAAGTTTTGCAACCATACCAGTATCTAATTTCAGAATATTTCGTCATCCCACAAAGAAACCCCACACCTATTAACAGCCACTCCTCATCGTCCCGTTCCCCCAGGTCCTGGAAACCACTAATCTACTTTCTGTCTATAGAGATCTGTCAAATCTAGACATTTCATATAAATGGAATCATATAATATGTGGCCTTTAGTGACCGATTTCTTTTACTTAGCATGAAGTCTTTAAAGTTCATCCATGGTGTTGTACGTATCAATACTTCATTCCTTTTTAGGGCTGAATGATATTGAATCGTACGGAATAACACATGTTGTTTATCCAATTTTCAGTTGATGGCCTTTTGGTAGTTTCCACTTTTTGCCCGTTATGAATAATGCTGCTATGAATGTTCACGTACACATTTTTGGGTAGACGTATGTTTTCAATTCTCTTGAAAGTAGGAGTAGAATTGTTGAGAGTGGAATTGCTGGGTCATATGGTAACTCCATGTTTAACTTTTTGAAAAACTGCTGCGCTGTTTTCCAAAGTGGCTGCACCATTTTCCCTACCAGCGACATATGAAGGTTCCAACTTCTTCATGTCCTGAATGCTTGTTATTATCCATCTTTTTGATTATGGCCATCCTAGTGGATGTGTAGTGATATCTCATTGTGGTTTTTGATTTGCATTTCCCTAATGATGTTGAGCATCTTTTTATGTGCTCATTGGTTATTTGTATGTCTTCTTTTGAAGGTAGACACACTTGAGAAATGTATATTCAAATCTTTCAATATCTAATTAAAAATCCAATTTTTAATTGGGTTATTTCTCTTTTTATTATTGAATTGTAAGCTTTCTTTATATATTCTGTACACAATTACTTTTTCAGGTGTATGATTTGTAAATATTTTCTCCCTTTCTCTTTGTAACTTTCTTGGTAATGTCCTTTGAAACACAAAAGTTAAAAAAAATTTATTGAGGTATAATGGATTTACATTATTATATTAGTTTCAGGTGTACAACAGAGTGATTCAAAGTTTTTATAGATTATACTTTATTTAAAGTTATTATAAAATATTGGCTATATTCCCTGTGCTGTACAATATATCCTTGTAGCTTATTTATTTTATATATAGTAGTTTGTACCTCTTAACCCCCTACCCCTATCTTGTCCCTCCCTAATCCCATCTCCCCATTGGTAACCACTAGTTATATTCATTAATTTGTTTTATTTTTTAGATTCTACATATAAGTGATAACATACCATATTTGTCTTTCTCTGTTTGACTTGTTTCACTAAGTACAATACCCTCCAGGTCCATCCATGTCATTACAAATAGCAAAATTTCATTTTTTTTAATGACTGAGCAGTATTCTTTTGTGTATATATACCACATCCTCTTTATCCATTCATCTGTTGATGGACACTTCCATATCTTGGCGATTGTGAATAATACTGCTATGAACATTGGGGTGCATGTATGGTTTTGAATTAGTGTTTTTGGTTTTTTTGGATATGTATCCAGGAGTGGAATTGCTGGATCATACGGCAGTTCTATTTTTAGCTTTTTGAGGAACTTCCATATTGTTTTTCACTGTGGCTACACCAATTTACATTTCCATCAACAGTGTACGAGGGTTCCCTTTTCTCCACATCCTTGCCAAAATTTATTATTTGTGTTTTTTTTGATGATAGCCATTCTGACAGGTATGAGGTGATATCTTATTGTGGATTTGATTTGCATTTCTCTGATGATTAGTGATGTCGAGTCATATGCCTGTTGACCATTCTGTATATCTTCTTTGGAAAAAGGTCTATTAAGGTCTTCTGTCCATTTTTTAATTGAGTTGTTTGTTTTTTTAATATTGAGTTGTATGAGCTGTTTATGTATTTTGGATATTAACCCTTACGGGGTTGCAAATATCATTTGCAAATATTTTCTTCCATTCAGTAGGTTGTCTTTTGATTTTGCCAATGGTGTCCTTTGCTGTGCAAAAGCTTTCAAGTTTAATTAGGTCCCATTTGTTTATTTTTGCCTTTATTTTCATTAATCTAGGAGGTGGATCCAAAAAACTAATTCTACAATTCATGTGAAAGAGTGTTCTACCTATGTTTTCTTCTAGAAGTTTTATGGGTTTTGGTCTTACATTTAGGTTTATTTTGTGTTTGTTTTTTATATGGTTTGAGAAAATGTTCTAATTTTATTCTTTTACATGTATCTGTCCAGTTTTCCCACACCACTTCTTTAAGAGACTGTCTTTTCCCTATTATATATTCTTGCCTCTCTTGTCATGATTAATTGACCATATGTGCATGGGTTTATTTCTGGGCTCTCTATTCTGTCCCATTGATCTACATGTCTGTCTGCACCAGCATTATACTATTTTGGTTATTGTAGCTTTGTAGTATAGTCTAAAGTCAGGGAGCATGATACTTCCAGCTCTGTTCTTTCTCCAGATTGTTTTGGCTATTCTGGGTCTTTTGCATTTCCATACAAATTTTAAAACTATTTGTTCTAGTTCTGTGAAAAATGCCATTGGTATTTTGATAGGGATTGCACTGAATCTGTAGATTGCCTTGGGTAGTATGGTCCTTTTAACATTATTTATTCTTCCAATACATGAACACAGCATATCTTTCCATCTGTTTGTGTCATCTTCAGTTTCTTTCATCAGTGTCCTATAGTTTTCCGAGTACAGGTCTTTTACCTCCTTAGTTAGATTTATTCTAGGTATTTTATTCTTTTTGATGCAATTGTAAATGAGATTATTTCCTTAATTTCTCTTTCTGATAGATCATTGTTAATGTATAGAAATGCAACAGATTTCTGTATATTAATTTTGTATCCTGCAACTTTACCAGATTCATTGATGAGCTCCAGTAGTTTTTTTGTGGCATCTTTAGAATTTTCTGAGTGTAATATCATGTCATCTGCAAATGGTGACAGTTTTACTCCTTCTTATCTAATTTGGATTTCTTTTTCTTATCTGATGGCTGTGGGTAGGACTTCCAATACCATGCTGAATAAAAGTGGTGAGAGTGGGCATCCTTGTCTTGTGCCTTATATTAGTGGAAATACTTTCAGCTTTTCACCATTGAGTATGATATATGGCCTTTATTACATTTGAGGTATGTTCCCTCTATACCCACTTTGTGGAGAGTTTTTAATCACAGGTGGATGTTGAATTTTGTCAAAAGCTTTTTCTGCATCTATTGAGATGATCATATAATTTTTATTCTTCAATTTGTTAATGTAGTGATTTGTGGATATTGAATCATCCTTGCATCCCTGGTATAACTCTCACTTGATTTATAAATCCCACGTTTAGATGTATGATCTATTTTCAGTTGAGTTTTGAATAATATTTGAGGTAGGGGTCCAACTTCACTCTTTTACATGTGGATAGCTAGTTGTTCCAGAGCCATTTATTGAAAAGACTATTCTTTCCCCATTTAATTGTCTTGGTACCCTTGTTAAAATCAGTTGGCCGTAGATGTATGGATTTATTACTGCACTCTCAATTCTTTGCCACTGATAATTTATATCTATCTTTATGCCAGTACCACACTGTAGCTTCATAGAAATTTCTGAGATTAGGAAGTTGAATTTGTAAGTTCTCCACCTTTATTTTTCTTTTTCAATATCGTTTTGGCTATTCTTAGTCCCTTGCACTTCCATGTGAATTTTAGGATCAGTTTGTCAATTTCTAGAAAAAGGTAACAGGATTTCACAGAGATTGCATTGAATATGTAGATCAATTTGAGTGAGTACTGCCATCTTATCAACATTAAGTATTCCATGAACACAGGATGTCTACATTTATTTAGGTCTTCTTTAATTTCTTTTCTTTCTTTCTTTTTTTTTTAGATTTGGGTTTTTTTTTAAGCCATTGCTTTTTAAAAACAATTTTTATTTATTTATTTATTTGGCTGCATTGGGTCTTCGTTGCTGCACGCGGGCTTTCTCTAGTTTGGTGAGCAGGGGCTACCCTTCGTTGCAGTGTGTGGACTTCTCGTTGTGGCGGCTTTTCTTGTTGAGGAGCACAGGATCTAGGTGCGTGGGCTTCAGTAGTTGTGGTTTGCAGGCTCTAGAGTGCAGGCTCAGTAGTGTGGCACACGGGCTTAGTTGCTCCACGGCATGTGGGATCTTCCTGGACCAGGGCTCGAACCCGTGTTCCCTGCATTGGCAGGTGGATTCTTAACCACTGTACCACCATGGAAGTCCCTAGGTCTTCTTTAATTTCTTTCAGCAAGTTTTGCAGTTTTCAGTGTGCAAGTCTTACACTTCTCTTGTTAAATTTATTCCTGAGTATTTTATTCTTTTGGAAGCCATTATAAATGCAATTGTTTGCCTAATTTCCTTTTTGGATCATTCATTGCTTGTGTATGGCAATACAATTGATTTTTGTATATTCATCTTGTATCTTATTCCTGCAACATTTCTATTGATGCTAATTTACAGATGAGAAAAGGGAACCAGATAGAGTGAGTGGCTGGCTTGAGGCTACATGGCTGTTTGTCTTCCCAATCTCCCTTTCTTTGCAGAACCGTTCTTCCCTGCTGTAAGGAAATCCTGCTCAGTCTATGTAGTGGGCTCATTCTACCTCCTCTCCCTCTCCCCAGAGGTGGGCCACAGCCATCTTTGCCCACCATTGTGAAACCCTGCCGAGGAATGAAGTCAATAGACAGAGAGAAAGACAGCTCTGTCATCATTGAGCACCTGGATCCAGTCATCCCTAAAGCCAGGACCTCTATAATGTTTAGATACATTAGCTAATATTTCTTTTTAGCTTAAGCTCATTTATATTGGGTTTCTGTCTCACGTCAATTTCTTTTAGTTCAAAGAATTTTGACTAACACAGCTAGTAAAGGTCAGTGTATGTGTTTGAAACCATACCTATATGATTCTAAAGCTGTGCTCACTCCGCTGTCCCTGTGTTAACCCTTCCTGACACTCAAACTGGTTGGGTGGATGTTTGAGTTGCTTCTAGAGAGAAGTGGAGCTTGCAGTAGGTAAGCAAAAAGGCGACTGGAGTTCAAGACCCCTGGGACCTTCAGGTGCAAGGAAAGTCTCAGGAAGCTAGGCAAAAGGACAGCTGGCATCAGAAGCAGACCCCAACTCTTCCTGCCTGTGGGGTCCTGACCAATCTCAGTCTCTCTGAGGCATGGTTTCCTGTGTTGGGACACCCTTTTCTGGCTGTTTTTCAGGTTCATCCCAGGCATATCAGCCCCAGAAGAAATCGTGAAATGCCCATCATCTCATGTAATTCCCAGGAAAGCTCTGAGATGCCAGGAGGGTGAGATGATCCCAGCCATTGTATAGATGGGGAAACTGAGGCTAGGCAGTGCTCAATAACTTGTTTAAAGAGTCCCAGCTCCTGAAAGACTAAGTAGAACCTGGGTCTTAACTCTTTGTGCCTAATATTCTCACTGTAAACGAGGGGAAGCAGCAGTGCCTCTTTGGGATTTGCCTGGGGCCTGAGATTTCCCATAATCCAATTAATAAATTGTCCAAGATGGAAGGCCAGCTCCCAATTAGTTCTCCTCCCTCCCTGGTGTCTCTCTGAGCGTTGTGGGTAGCAACTCCCTGGAAAGGAAAGAGAAGCCCCTACTCTGCACACTCCCTCCTTGGGAATCAGGGGTCTAGAAATTAGCTGATTCTTGATAAGCCCTAATTATAAATTAGGTCTTATTATCTGTGGCTCCTGAAACTACACTGGATGAATTAAAACTCTAGGAAAAGGAATATTTCAATTAACCATATGAACTCAGGTAATTGCCTATGGAGGAAAAGCCCTTATGAACGAGTCCTGGAGCAGTTATGAGGACATCAGAAGGGGAAGACAGGATCCAAAGCCTGTGTGGCCTGCGTGAGATGGAAATGAGGCGTGGGCCCCTCTGGTGGCTGCTGTTTTCTGAGGACACAGTGCTGGCAATGGCAGGAGTTGTGGATGCATAGTCACCAGCGCCTTAGTCTTGGAATCAGAGGACCAAGTTTGGAGTCCTCTCTCTGCCATCTACTGCTCCAGAGACGCTGCGCCTCAGTTTCCTCACCCTAAAATGGGCAGGTCAGATCAGATGATGGAAATGAAAGGGCTTTAGCAACTAGAAAGTGTGGCATGCATATCAGACATTGTGGTTTTGGTGCAATTAGATGCTCTTAAAAGAGGAAGAGAGAGCGGGGAAGAAAGGAGTGGAAAACTCTGTCTTAACCGACTTCAGGAGTCAGGAAAGAGTGGTTTGAAAACAGTTCCAACCTCTTTTGACATTCATTCATTCATCCCAGAAACACTTCATGGATGCTTACCACGTGCCTGCCACTGGGCTGGGCAGATTAGGGCACAAATTGTGGAGAAGCACAGTCTAGTGGCAGAAGGATGGGAAACCAAATAGACAGGATGCTCCTCAAGGACAAGGTCTTCCAGCACTGGCTCTCCATGGAGATATACTGAATGAGGGACACCAATGCCCATGATGGCACTGGGGTACCTGGAACAAAGTCAGCATGGGGTCATGGAGATTCCCCCCAGATGAACCCTACTTTCCCTTTCAGCTTATACATGCAGCCAGGGACCCACAGAGAGTCCTAAACTTTCTCCAAGGAGTTCCAGGAATCCCTGGGTAGTTCTAAAACACCCTGACATTTGCTCAAATCTGATTCCTGATGTACAGAGGGAATCCTGTGCCAAGGTTATTTCTTGTAGTAAACACTGAAGGGACTTACTCCACTGAGTCTTTCTTAGCTCTCCTGACCACTTGCCTTGGGAAAGCAAATGGGAAGAGCAACAAGTCTGAAGTTTAGAATTAGGTTAAAGACAATTCAGCTTCATTACTCTGAAGTATAAGCAATGACTCAGAAAACCCCATCACGTTGCCAAGCCTGCAGGAATGAGCGACTGGAGAACAGCAGAATGAACGAGTCAGCTCAGAAGAGCCCATTGTCTGTTAGCAGGCAGGTGCCACTAAAATCCTGTGAATTGGTGATAAATTCCCCATACAACCTTCCTTGCAGGTCATGCTAAAAGAAGCTCCTGTGCGGGTCCTGTCCACAAATCCCTGTAACTTTATGAATATGAATCCCTTCTCTAATGTTGGAATCCCCTCTACAGCTCAGCAGTTTACAAGCCATATTTGAATACCACTAGCTATGGGGCACTCACTACCTTAAAAAAAAAAGTTGGGACTATTGCCGGATGACTGTAATCATCATAAAGTTCCTTTTTGTAATGGACTGAAATCTGAATCTCGCTGTATCTGTGGGTGAGGCAACAGGGCCAGAATCTTTGCTGGTTGAAGGTAGGAAGGTCCTCCCTATGTAGTGAAGGAAACTTCCTTCTTCTTATTTGCTGGTGCAACCAAACATTTAATTATAAAAGCTTCTCCAAGGCAATAGATGTTAAAAATTAAGATGAATTCTCTCATTTTGGCCAATAGCACAAACTGCTATTATTCTGAAAGTCCCAATTCATTACTGAATATTGTAACGGAACATTAACACTCGCATAACGACCTCAAGACCTGTCTCGCATGAACAATCAGTAAGAAAGAAAAAAAAAAACCCAGATGCCCTCGGAAAATTGCCTTTCCAGCAGAAAAAATGACAGACCTTTAATTACAATAGCTCGACACACTAAGCCTGATGCCACAACTCAATTCCTCGGCCCGTCCTTGTGACGGTGAGGATGGGGAGGGAAGCAGCGGAGAATCTGGGGGCCTCAAACCACCTGAATGCTCTCCCGCTGCTGTGCCCCCTCCATCCGCTAGGGGGGGCTTCAGTCTCCCCACCCCAGAGTGCCTGGGAGAGCTGCCCAAAAGTAAGGCAGGCACCCAGGGACCGTTCTCCATGGACCCCCGTCCCCAACTACCCTACCCCCAAGAACATCCACGTACCTTGGCAACAAAGCAACTCTAGTGGACCCCATTGTCCCTGCTTGAAACCCTTCAGGGGCTCCTGTTGCCCTTGGGATGAAATCCCAAGTCCTGACAGAGGCTCACAGACTGTGTGGTTCAGTCCCAGCCTAGCTCTTCGGCCTCCTCCCTGCCGCATGCTTCCCTTCCTGCCACTGTGGACTATCTTCTCCATCTCGCTAATCTCCCTCCTGGCTCAGGGACCACACCCTTCCTCTTACTCCTGGGCTGGCTAATTCCGCCTCCTTTATCAGGTCTCAGCTTGGAGGTTTCCCTAGAGATGAGGAACCTTCTGTTGGCTCCTGTCCTTTGTATAGGAGGGAGAGAGAGAAAGATTGATTGATTTTAAGGAATTGGTTCACATCATTATGGAGGCTGGCAAGCCCCAAATCTGCAGGGTGTGCTGGCAGCCTGGAAACTCAGGGATGAGCTGATGTTTTAGCTAAGTCTGAAGGCAGTCTGCTGGCAGAATGACCTCTTCTTCATGAGAGATCAGTCTTCTCCTATCGTGACCATCAACTGATAGGATGAGGCCCACCTACATCATGGAGGATAATCTGCTTTACTCAAAGTCTGCTGATTTCAGTGTTAACCTCATCTAAAAAATACTTTCACAGAAACCTCTAGCATCATGTTGGACCACATATCTGGGTACATGACCAAGTCAAGTTGACATATAAAATGAACCATTGCAGGAGGTCACCTTCCTGGATTCTCCCAGGAAGTGAGGACACAGTTGTGAGTGGAGGGTCCAGTTCAGGTTGGCCTGTGAGAGCAAGGTTCAGGCTTCATGGAGGCTCTGTCTCAGCTGGTCCTCTGAAAGTCTTAAAGAGGTAATCACTGAAGGTGGGGCTTGGTCTTTCATTCCCAAGCACCCTGTTTCCCGAGCCCAACCTGCCTCTGGAAATTGAGGGCTGAGCAATGTTCCAAAACTGTGTAGAATCCTGTTATGGCCTAATGGTTGTGTGCCCCACAAATTTATATGTTGAAACCCTAAACTCCAGTGTGATGGTATTTGGGGTTGGGGCTTTGGGGAGGCAATTAGGGTTATATAAGATCATGAGGGTGGGACCCTCATAATGGCATTAGTGGTTTTATAACAAGAGATCTTCTTCTCTCTCTCCATGAGGATACAGAGAGAAGTTGGCCAACTGTAAGTCAGGAAGTGAGCCTTCACCAAGGACCAAATCAACCAGCACCTTGATCTTAGACATCTTGGCCTCCAGAACTGTGAAAAATAAATCTCTGTTGTTTAGGCCACCTAGTCTATGACATTTTGTTATGGCAGCCCAAGTCCAAGACAAATTCAATCCATAAGACAAATCCATCCAAAGAAGACATGCTGGCATCAGAGCCCAGCCTTGAGGAACTGCCACCTCCACGTGGCCAATGGGAGAGCTGGAGTGATGGGGACTCAGGGATGGGCCATGTCTCTCTCCAACCAGCTGTAAATCAAGACCTATCCATCTTGTAAGTCAGCAGAGTGGCTAGGGAGCCAAGTCTTCTCCAACAAAAGAATTTTCTTAAAAACACGAAAACATAACCTCTTGTCCATCCTAATTTGTTAATGAGATGAAGTTGTGGGTGGCAGTGAAAACAGGTCCTCCCCAGCTCCCTGCCTCACAGTCCTGGGCCATGAAACAGGCCTGTGGTCATGGAGAGGTTGTTTTGTTTTAGTTGGGACAATATTTTAAAACAGAAATGAATATTGTAGACTAGTATTTCCATTTCCCACTTGACCTTTCCCTCATTTCAGTCAACCAGGCCAGTGTTTTTCAGACTGTGAGGTATAACACATTAGCAACGAATGAAATCAGTGTAATGGCTGACAGTTAGGACTGAAAAATAAAAGGGTGGTGGGTGGTAAACCCCCAAAATGTGCAGGACATGAGCCAGTGGGTCCTGGGCTTCATATCTCAGGTGGAGCCTTGGTGGGGGGGCTGCTGGATCCCCAGAGAGGGGACCCAGGGCCTCAGCTGTCTCACGAAGGCCTCTGTGCCCAGCAAGGTTTGCCAAGGGAGGCACAAAAGAAATAACACCTGAAGGGTCCTTATAGAAGGAATATGGAGAGGATTCAGTGGCCCCAGGCATGGGGCAGCAACTGAGGGGGTTGAATGGATGGCTGTCCCACCAAAGATCAGGTGCACCTAACACCTTAGCATGACATAAGAACCTTGAAACTTAGAAACAGTCTCAGAGAAAGGGGGTGGCAGGGAACTGATGGGCGCACAAAATAGGAACTAAAGATAGTGATAGAAAAATTATTGTTAATATACATATTTTTTCCACCAGAGTACTCATTGCTTTTTATTCAAGGGCCCTGTAATATTGTGTCCAGGGAGCCAGCTCCCCTTCCCCTGGAGGGCAAATTCCAAGTCCTTCCTCTGCCCTCAGCAAAGGCAGGGGGATGACAGTAGCCGACAATTACTGAGCTTTCAGTGCTGAGCCCTGTTCTGTGAACTTCATCTGGATTTAACCCATTTAATTCTCCAACTACATCCTGATGGGCAGCTGTTATAATGATCTCCATTTTACAGCAGGGGAAACTGAGGCCTGGGAGGTTAAGTGACTTACCCAAGGCCATACCACCAGCAAGCATCAGGGCTGGGACTTGAACCCACTACTCTGTTTCAGAACCTGGACTGGGAGCCACCAAGCTCCGTTCCACATCCAGCCTCTCAGACTCCCCCTCCTACCAAGGGAGTCCTCCCACCCGCTGGGCATAGACAAGGAAGAGCCTAGCATTGGGTCTCGTCTCTACCATTAGTAGCAATATGACCTGGACAAATCACCTCGTTTTAATGCTCCAGTTTACCACCGTAACATGGATGGTAATTCCTACTTCTTAGGGCTATTATGAGAATTCAGAGTTATCTTGGATATAAAACACTTAGAACGGTTCCTGGCAATATATAAATAGAGGTTATTAATAATCATAGCAATATTATTAATGGGTGTAAAAACCCTTTGTAAACTCTACAGTGCTCTTGGGACATGACCGTGAAACCATTCAGGCCTGGTTTGAAATGAGGGTGACCGACTCCCTGGTTTGCCTAGGCCTGTCCTGATTTTAGCACTGAAGAGTCCCACGTTCCTGACAACCCCTCACTCACAAGCAAACCAGGCCCTCTGGCATTACAGGCCCTGCCCCTTTCGAGCTCTGTGAACGGGCATGTCACCTTACCTCTCAGAGCCTCAGCTTTCTCACTTGTAAAATGGGGATAATGTTATCAGCCAGTGGTCCCTGAGCCAGCGGCGTCAGTATTGCCTGGGAACCTGCTGGAAATGCAAATTCTGCAGTCCTACCCCAGATTAATGAATCAGAAACTCTGGGGCTGTTTTACAAACGTTCCTGGGGAGTCTGATGTCTGCTAAAGTATAAGGGCCACTGATGTAAAGTACCTAGCAGGGGGTAGGAGGGCAAATTGGACCAGGTGAGCACCTGACATGCCGTGTGCACTCAGTGGCCAGTGGCCATCACCATCATCAGTACAAGGGAGATGGTGGAATCATGTCGGGGAGGAATGTGGGATGAACAGTAGGATCCACAGGGCCCCCAAAGTCTTTCCAACCAGGAGGCTGACACATGTTTGGGTTTTGCGTTCTGTATGCTGGGATAACTTCCTGCCTTTAGAAAGCTCAACTCTGTCGTTCCCATTTGGAGATGATGGGGACTGTTTGTGGACCCTTGGCCATCTGGGTTGTACTCCTTCTGAGCTCTGCTCCTGCTCTGTGGGTTAAGGTGGGTGCAAAAATAATGATGACAGCTACAATTTCTTGGAGCTGTACCATTTTCCAGGTACTATGTAGTTATCCTGGGTCCTGGACCTGCCTCTGTCCACCATAGAATCCCCCTGCCCAGCCCAGTGCCTGGCACCAAATTAGTGCTTAATACATAATTATTAAATAAATGATTCAATATTCTGAGTGCATAATACATGTCATCTTATTTAATTGTCATGATACCTCCATTAATTAGCTTCCTCAGGTAACACTCCATTCCTCTATTGTGCTCCTGGTAACATATTGCTTCACCCATGACTTTTTTTTAACATCTTTATTGGAGTATAATTGCTTTATAACGTGTTAGCTTCTGCTGTACTACAAAGTGAATCAGCTCTATGTATACACATATCCCCATATCCCCTCCCTCTTGCATCTCCCTCCCACCCTCCCTATCCCGCCCCTCTAGGTGGTCACAAAGTACCCAGCTGATCTCCCTGTGCTCTGCGGCTGCTTCCCACTAGCTATCTATTTTACGTTTGGTAGTGTATAGAGGTCCATGTCACCCTCTCACTTCGTCCCAGCTTACCCTTCCCCTCCCTGTGTCCTCAAGTCCATTCTCTACGCACCCATGACTTTTTAAAACAATGAAAATTAAATGGTCCAGCTTCAAGGAGAAAGATGAATGATTGGGACAGTTAAATTTGGTTTAGTATTCATTTCTAAGTAAATGGAGGAGTGTTGACATTACCCAGAGCGCCCTGAATACACATTCCTCTTTTTGCCCAAGATTTCAGGGAGCAGAATTGTTGAACAGCCCCCACCTGCCCTTGGTTGATTTAAAGGTTTTCCAATTTGTAAACAAATATATTTAGAAAAAGGCCCCCTCCCCCCACCGACCCAATGGGAGAGCTAAGTCAAATTCCTTTTGTCAAGCAAACACTTGTCAGACATAATTTTCCTTGAATTTCTAAACCCAGACTATTAACCTTGGCTATCAAGATAGAGTAGCTATAAAGGAACGTGAACGTTCCTGTTGAAAAATCCCAACCTCACCATCCTTGGAGAAGTTGGATTTGCCTGAATCACTTTTTCCCTTGTGTCACAGTTGTTACCATACATGTGTTTCTTATCTTTCTAGACTGTCAGCCCCTTGAGGGAAGAGTCCATTAAAACAATCATCTTTTACCCTCCCTATTCCCTAGTGCTGCCTGAGTCCCGTATGCAGCCACAGCAAATAGGGGCCCCTTGGTGAGTAGGGTGGTCATGAGGGTGAAATGAGAAAGTCTACCCCAGACCCCTGGCAAAGGCAGATTAGCTTGTATTAGTTTGGTGATGGGGAGAGTTAGAGTGACCAGCCATCCAGGTTTGCCTGGGACTGAGCGGGTTCTAAGGATGGGAACCTGGCTGAATTTGGATGAGTTGGTCACCCTAGGGATGGTGTTGACTCTTGAGGGAGGATGACTTGTCAGGCAGGGTGCAGGGCAATTGATGTGGATTATCTCACTTAAATCTCACAAGCGCCCTGTGAGCTAGTTGTGATTATTCTCACTTTACAAGAGTTGTAAATTAAAGTTTTAAGTCATATCCCTCCAGCTGCTAGCTCCTTCCCCATAAAATACTGATTTTTAAACAAGTAAATTACTTAACTGTTGTTTATTGCACTGCGGTAAATTGAATGCCTCTCTTCCTCATACCTCTTCACTTCTCTCTGCATCCACACCCTTGCCATTGGCCTTGGGATTGGCCATGTGCCTCGGATTGGCCCTGTGACTTGGGACTGGCCATGTGACTTGGGATTGGCCATGTGACTTGCTTTGGTCAATAACATGTGGACAGAAGTGACAGTGTGCCAGAGCCAATCCCAGGACTCCCTTGCATGTTTCAGTTCACACTCTTGAGCCTCTAAAATCCCCATGAGAAGATCATACCCCAGCCAACTGGCTGGTCCAAGGAGGCTGAGAGACATATGGAGCAGAGCTGCCTAGCTGAGTCACACATCTACAGTGAAAGAAGGGGTGCCCAGACAAGTTCAGTTGACCAGCAGACGGGCAAGTAATAAATCATTGTTTTTAAGCTCCTGAGTTTTGAGAAGGTTTGTTACACAGCAATAGCTAACTGATATATCCACCAACTTGTCATAATAATATGGATGAGTAGGTTGCTATTCTTTTCAGGGGTATTTCTGAAGGGTAAGATGAAGGGAAGAGGAAAGAGAGAGCTTACTGTGTGCCCAGGGCAGTGCTCAATGTTGTTAGATATTCGATTGTTTGGGTCAAGTTACAAGGAATCTGTTGACCCTGAAGCCGTCTCAGGCCTCCCTCTCCCTAGAAACAAGGACTTCAGAACTACAAGGCAATTCTAGGGGAGACAGAGTTACCAGAAGGACGATTTTTGGTGGCCTTCCCCAGGCTTCATTTTCCATATACACCAATGGGCACAGTAGAAAGGGCCAGACAGTGAGAGGCAGGAGACTGGGATTCCACCCCACTCTGCCGGGGGCTTGCTGCCACCTTGGCAAGCCCCTCCCTCACTGGGCCTCGGCCTCCTCATTTGGTAATTAGTGTTTGGGGACTAGATGTGAACTCTGCCAGGCTGCTCTCACCAGGCAGCGCTGAGCAGCCGTGTGTCGGGTGGTTTTGCACAAAGATTTTAGAGTCAGACCTCGTGTATATCCTGCTGCCCGCCTTGAGAGCTAAGCGAGCTGCTTCACCTCCCTGACCTTAATTCCCCTCTCTGTAAGAGAGTCATTGTGTAACTTGGATGCAATAAAGTATGGCCTGAGCCTGGCTTGGGGAGGCCCTCAACCAGTGATGTGTTATTACTAATACGGTCCAACTAGTGAGTCTTCTGAAATCAGTCATCTTAAAAGAACAATCACTTTCAACAGAGTAAATATTTTTCTTCTTCTGCATCATTTCAAGCATCCCCTCTTTAACTTTACAGTTGCATTTACAAAGAGTTATTTACAGTGCAGAGGGATGGGATGGGCTGCCTCCTTGAAATGGTTTCACAAATTCCCTCTGCTTCCTGTTAAGATATTAGTGCCCAGTGACTGTCACTCTATATAAATGTGGAGCCTCGGCTGTGAACGCACGCCCTGTAGTAATTGTGAGCTGTCTTGACGCTAATTACATAGGGGAGCCTGTTTAATTGCCAGTTAAATTGACTGTGTGCGTTTTCTCTAATCTGTGTTTCCGGGCAAGTTGGATGACATCAGCTCCTTATTGGACTAAGCATGAGTTTGGGAGACCCAAGGAGCCGGCATGGGAGGAATCGAAGCTGGTGGGGGGCAGGTCCAGAGCGTGGCAGCCAATGACAACACGATTGTGTATGGTTCGATGTGTGGTCACCGTGGGACCCAGCCTGGGGTGTCCTGGAAGCTGAGGAAAGGAAGATGATCTGGATGAAAATCGAGTGTAGCACAGGGTGGAATGATAGCTTGGATCTGTCATCAGGACCAGGCTCAGCCGAGTCCCACCTGACAGCACCCAGATCCGCCACAGCATCCCTGTCCTGGGTGCTCCCCCTCCAGGTCTCTGCTGATGCCGTTCCTTCTGCCTGGAGTGCGGGTCCCAGTCCTGGCTCCCCTGCTCTCTTAGCTCCACATCTGTAGCGTCGTTCAATGCCCAGCTACAATGTCACGTTTTCCACGAAGGATTTCTTGATTTCCCAGCTGGAGGAAAGGGTCTCCTCCAGTCCAAATCCCCAGAACTTCTCAGTGTTTTCTTGAGTCCATGCCCATGTTCCTCCTTTGATTTGAACAAATTGAGAACCAAACCGTGAGCTCCCTGAAGAACAGGTCATGCCTCCTACAGATTGAAGTGCTTGGTGACAGGAGGTGGGAATCAGGAGAGAGAAGAGACAGAAGAAGAGGAGGAGGGGGAGGAGGAGGGGGAGGATGGAGAGGAGGAGGGGGCGGAGGGGGAGGAGGAGGGGGAGGAGGGGGAGGAGGAAGAGGAAGAGGGGGAGGAGGGCAAGGAGGAGGAGGAAGGGGAGGGGGAGGAAGAGGAGGAAGGGGAGGAGGGGGAGGAGGGGGAGGAAGAAGAGGAGGAGGGGGAGGAGGAAGAGGGGAGGAGGAGGAGGGGGAGGAGGGGGAGGAGGAGGAGGAGGAGGGGAGGAGGGGAGGAGGGGAGGAGGGGGAGGAAGAAGATGAGGAGGGGGAGGAAGAAGAGGAGGAGAGGGAGGAGGGGAGGAGGAAGAGGAAGAGGGGGAGGGGGAGGAAGAGGAAGAGGTAGTGGCAACAGAAGGAAGGAAAACTGAGGGATAAGATAGCAACTAACACATCCGGAGTGTTGTTGCTTTGTGTGTGTGCGTACATTCGTGTGCACTAAACACTGTCCTAAGTATTTCATCCTTGTTAATTCATTGAATCTGCCCCACAATCCAAAAGTAGGTACCATTCTCATCCCCATTTCACAGGTGAGGAAACTGAGAACTTTGAGAGGCTAAGTAACTGGTTAACACAGCCTTCCATGCTAGATCCAGGACCCTGAGCTTTCAACTACTGGGCTAAGCTATCTTGAAGGAAGGGAGGGAGGGTGGAAGGAGGAAGGTAAGGAGGGAGGGGGAGAGAGAGGAGGAGAGTTGAATTCCATGGCATGAGTTCTCCTGATGTTTAAAAACCTCTCCAGCCTTCCACACACGCTTTCTCCTTAGCTCAAAAGCTAAATTAGAGTGGATTGCACTCTCCTCACTTTAGTAATTTAGATAAAAGTAAAATTTTGTCTGAGAGCAGAAGCAATTATAGCGTGGGTTTCGTGATTAACTTGATTAACACTGTTTCACTCTAAAAATGATCCCCCCTCCCTTTGCCAGCAAACTGTAATCAGAGCCACATCTTTCAACTGTGCTACAGCTGCTCTTTCTCCCCTCTACTCCCCAAAAAGGAGTTTGACATAAATACTTATTAGGGAGAACTCTAGTCTCTGGCTGGAACAGTGAGGCGAAGAGCGAGGAACTGCCTATCTCCACATTAGCATCTGTAGCCGGTTAAAAGGCTGTCACTGGCTCCCCTGTTACTGACAAAGATCCCAGTTATGCAGCAATGAAATATACATACATGATACAGGGGGGCTTATACATTTTTAATTTTTTTTCAAAGAGAAAATGTTCTGAGAAAACTCTAATTAGAGATTTCGCTTCTTTAAGGGGAAAATGATATGTGGTTTCATGAAAGATTATTTGCGGTTATCATTGGGCAGTTGTGAATCTTTCCAACCCTGGGTTTTCTGGGGCTGACTAAGAAAGGGACTGGGGCTGACTGGGCACCTAGGGAAATGCTGAGGTCTGCCTGTACAGTTTTGAGGTTTGAATCCCAGGTGGATTTGAGGTTTGGGCTGTCTCCTCCCCTGGTCTGCTCCCGTGGACTCCTGGCACTTAGGCTCTCCTCTGTTCCCTCTGATTCAGAGACCAGCTTCCTACCATCTTTGCCTAGTCCTACCTGATCGTCAGCTGCTACTTCTGGAATCCCCACTACCAACCAGGTGCTTCACAGAATCCTCTGTTGAAGCAAACCTACCAGCCCAAATGTAGGAATGACTACTGTCCCATGATGGCAGATAAAGAAATTAGCTAGGTGGGTGCGGTGGGGGACACGTCACTTGCCCATCACACAGCTACTCAGTGGTGGAGCTGGATCTGATCCCACACACACCGGCTTCTGCCTGCTCTTACTTTCCACGCAGACACCTAGAGAATCACAGACCGTTACAATTCAGAGGCACTGTGGAGAGGGGTGAACACCCCACTCAGCAGTGGAGGAAACTGAGGACCCAGGAGGGGAAGGACTTATCTCGGGTCACAGAGCCTCCACTCTGAGGTAGGCTACATGTCCTGATCCGTCCACCTGCTCCCATCACCTCTTGGGTCACGGAGGCTATGTCCAGCATCCCTCTGTACTGACCTCTATAAATTGAATCGTGTCTCCCTCCACCCCCCAATTCATATGTTGAAGTTCTAATCACCCATTGTGACTGTATTTGGAGGTAGAGCCTTAAGGGAGGTAATTTAAGTTAAATTAGGTCATAAGGGTGGGGCCTTAACCCAACAGGACTGGTGTCCTTATACGAAGAGGGAGAGACACCAGAAATGGGCACATACAGAGGAGAGGTCAGGTGAGGACACAGCCAGAGGGACATCTGCAAGCCAGGAGGTGAGGCCACACCAGAAACCAGCTCTGCTGGCACCTTGATCCTGGGCTGTCAGTCTCCAGAACTGTGAGAACATAAGTTTCTGTTGTCTAGGCCCCCCAGCCTGTGGCATTCTGTACAGCAGCCCGAGCTGACCCAGACAGCCTCTAAGACTTGCTTGCTTTACTGTCAGGTGCTCGACGTGGATCAGAACACACAGAGGAAGGGGCTCCTTTTTCTGGCATCCACAGGCTTTTCTAAAGACATATTTGGGATGGCCAGCTTCTGGGTCATGTCTAGAACCTTTCTGGGATCCTATGACACGCTGTATGTACAAAAGTCCCAAACAATTTCCCTCTTTCAAGGTCTTTACAGTTTATCGGGAGCTTCTCCACATCAGCCATCGAATCTGGAAATCTAGGGCTCTCTCTCTGCCTTTCTCCCCCCCATGCACAGTGGCAGCATCTTCCCAGGGAAGGCCAAGCAGCAGTGATGTCATGACATGTCAGTGAGAGGAGCTCTGGGGCTAGACTGGGTTCAGATCCTGCCTTAGTCCCCTCATCAGCTGGGTGCCCCCCAGCAGGTTCCTTGACCTCTCTGGGCCTCAGTTTCTCCATCTACGAAACGAGGATGATAACTGTACAGCCTTCATGGGGCTGAAGTTAAATTGGTTACTGTGGGAGGCATGTAGAATGGAGCACACAGTAAACTCTCCATGTCATCACTGCATGCATGTATAGGCTGAGCCTGAGCCGTATGAATCGGTCCTTTTGTTGGGTAAAGCTGTTCACCTATCAGCAGATGCGTACGTTCCAACCTCATTTCTATTGAGTAGTCAATAGATGTTAGATGCTGTGCTTCACAGGCTCATCTGGATAAGGGCATATGGATGGGGGTGCCAGGAGAGGGCAGGACCCACAGCAGGCAGAGAGCAGAGCAGGGATTCAAACCCAGGCCTCCTGGTTTTCAGCCTCCTGGACACACAGTCACTCGACAGTTGGAGCCACATCTCTGAACCCCAAGTCCAGCTCTCTCTGCACTGTACCTCCCTCCTCATGCCAAGATGGAGGCAGGCAGCCTGCAGCTGGAGAGATGGAGGCTGTCAGAATCCATCCTCTTCATCCATGTCCCAGCATCCTGGAGGAGCCCACAGGGGTCCACCTCCACCACAAGGGCCCTCTGGCTTCGTCGGCCCCCTCCCATCCAGCCCTCAGCTGGCCTCCTGATTTCCCATCCTGTGCCACCAACCTCCTTCCTGCTTTTCCTGGGGCGGGCTCAGGCCTGGCACCACTCCAGAATGGCTTAATCAGAATAAATCCTGAGAAAGCACATGTATTATTTATTCCAGCAAAGGTTAAATAATTTGATGAATTTCTCAGGACGCTGACAGAATGCTGATGGCCTCTTGGAAAAAATACACACACACACACACACACACACACAAACAAAAAACAATAACAAATTTTTCTCTGTCTCTCTGCACGCGCGTGCACACACACACACCCCCGCACAGAGTAGCTACTGTCCCTTGCCCCATGGCGCACACAGGAGATGGAGTGGGCACCCTCCATGACACTGGCACTGGGGCCCGGGAGGAGACATAGACTTTCCTCCTTGCTGACTGGAGATGACAGCTCCGCCCCTGGCCTCCCTGGCAGGATGCATTATCTGGAGCTGACTATGCCTTTGACTTTGCAAATGGCCACCGAAAGCCTATTGATTTCCAGGCCGAAACGATGGCCTTGCCTCAAGCGGATTTGTTAGGGAGTTCCTTGCACTTGGGGCTCTAGGGCTGTTGGGATCAAGGAAAGGGCTGTCAGGGAGACAGGAGGGCCTTCAGAGAAGCCCCTGCCTGGAGACTGTGGGTGGCTGGGCCCTTCTAGCCCATGGCTGCCATGCCAGGTTGGCTCACCTAAGCCAAGTGAGGAAGGCCAGGTAAATACAGGAGACTTGGAGGAGATAACGGCTGTCCTCCTCTTCCGCGCCATCACTGCGGCTGCCATTCACCAAGCACTTACATGTGCCGAGCTTGAGGCTGCGTGTTTTATGTATTGAAAGTCTCCCAACAGCCCCAGTGAGCAGGGCACTTGCATTGAAATCTCCATTTAAGAGATAAATAGTCCCAGATAGGGTTAGTGAGTTGCCAAAGGGCACAGAGCTATTGGGTACAGCCTGACTTCTCTGCCTCTTGGGGCACCAGACCTGCATCCTTTCCACTCTGCCATGTGGACTGGAGTGGAAAGAGCTTGGGCTCTGAAGCCAGGTGACCGGGTTGGCTCTGCACATGCAGCTGTGTGCTTCTGGGGAAGTTTCCCAACGCCCGGCGCCTGTGGAAGGAAGAAGCTCCTGGTCCCTCCCTCCCAGGGTTGGGTGAGGATTGAATGCACTCCTATCATGAATAGTACTCAGAGCAGGGCCTGGCACAGACTAAGAGTGGGAGCACGGTTTACCACCATCGTTCTCCCTGCACTGCTTCTAACTAGCAGCCACACCCCACTAACTTGGATAATGAGCCCCACTTGACAAATACTCCTTTGTCACATGGATTCATGCAATCCCTCATTCCCAAGCAACCCATTTTACAGACAGGGGAAAAGAAGTCGAACAGAGAGCTCTGGTGGAGGTTCTGCTGGTTTCAGAGCACCCCTTGGGGAGACAGCAGAAGAGGCGGTGAAGGGCACAGTCCTTGGGTCACACACACTTGGGCAGGA
This sequence comes from Aethalodelphis obliquidens, assembly GCF_003676395.1. Taxonomy (NCBI): domain Eukaryota; kingdom Metazoa; phylum Chordata; class Mammalia; order Artiodactyla; family Delphinidae; genus Aethalodelphis; species Aethalodelphis obliquidens. Next base: position 20,013,753 of record NW_020837951.1, read on the forward strand.
ATCATGGCTCTGGCCAATTTGGGGCAGGACCAGGCACTTGAAGCTCTAGCTCTCTGACCTTTAATTTCTCATCTTCAGTGAAAAACAAATGGGGAAAATACAACCTATGTCATAGGGTTGTTCCTCCCAACGACCTGGCACTAGACTAAACACTTCACAGATATTTTTAGAATTAATCTTGTGCATGTGGAGAGTCACGACGAGCCTGGTGTATGGTGCTCAGCACACAGTGGCTGTCACCATCCTCCAGCGGAGCTCTCCTCCCTGCCCGTCGTAAGTTTCTGCTGCCCTAAAAGGGAGCTCCCTCCCACTGCCTCCTTTGGGCCCTGCCCGCTGTTTAACCCCCTCACGCCACTTTCCCTTCAAAAGGAAAACTTGTTCTAATTTTCTGTTCCAGTGTTGCCTCTTCTCTTTTACTTACTCAGCCCTTTGGATACAACCCTCAAGACTGTCCCTTTGTTTGGAGCCTGCTGTCCTCAGGGACACTGCCTTCTATTCCCCTTTGTTTAGTGTTCTGTTCCCTGGCCAAAGAAGGATGTGTCTTCCTTTGGTTTGCCTGGATGGCATGGGGGTGGAGGTCAACAGAGCTTCTGGGGACAGAAAGTGAAGGCTTCCTAAGCCTCCCCAAGACTGGATGTCACTGGAGGCAGACAAGGGGTCTATTCACCTCTGTGATTCCAGCACCCGTCGTAGGACCCAGCACATAGTAGGTGTGCAGAAAATGTTTGCTAAGCCTGTATCCTGGGCCCCTGGCAGAATTCCTGCAACTGTTAATCTTCCCAAACATCCTGCCCTGAATTTAGGAGACGTGATTCACAGAACTGAAAGCGTACTGAGGAGTAACTTCAGGATGTGATTGTTCTGTGTGTTTGTGTCAGTCATGAGTATTTCTGAGAGCCACGTGGGGCAGGGCTGAATGTTAATCTATTGATCATGAAATCAGGGCTGCAGCTCATGGAGAAACAACAAGACGCCTGTGGAGGCCTCTTCTCCATGCTCTCAGTCATCCATGAAAGCTGAGACGAAATGGTGAGAAAGCTACCAAGATGGTTATGGGAACCCTAACTCTGGGTGAATAACATTATACTCAGCTTTCCATCCATCCATCCATCCACCCATCCATCCATCCATCCATCCATCAGTTCATCTATCTATCCATCCATTCATCCACTCATTCATCCATCCATCCATTCTTAACTTGGATGATGGGTCAGCCACAGTCCCCACTTGACACAGTGCATTGGCCTTAATGCTTCAAAAAGAATATAGCACACCTATATTAGTCAGCTTGGGCTGTCATAACAAATACCATAGACTGGGTGACTTAAACAACAGAAAACTAGTTTTTCACGGTTCTGGAGGCTGGAAGTCTAGATCAGGGTACCAGCAAGGCTGAGTTCAGGTTCTCTCTTCCTGGCTCACAGAGAGCCACCTTCTCTGTGTGTTCACATGGCCTTTCCTCTGTGCATGCATGTGGAGAGAGAGAAAGATCTCTTTCTCTTCCCTTCTTATAAGGCCACCAAATCTATCGGATTAGGACCTCATCCTTATGGTCTTATTTAACCTTAAGTACCTCCTAAAACCTCTATCTCCAAATACAGTCACACTGGTGATTAGGGCTTCAACATATGAATCTGGGGGAATACAATTCATAGCATAGCATCCGTAGCAACCCTGAGGGACAGGAGCACCCTATTGGGTCCTCTTCTCCCACACTCATAGCCTAGCAGGATACCAGTGAAAACTATCTGTTAGTCTACTATTTGGCCTTGACCAGTTCTATCCCAAATACTTACAACTGGGAGCAAGAAAGGCAGGATGGGCTATTTGAAGTCAGACAGATACAGATTTGATTCCAGGCTCTGTCACTCAACTGGGTGAGGGGTAGAATTTAAACTTCAAGGGCCTTAATTTCTCTGTCGGTAGAATGGTGATAGTCACAATACCTGCTTGATGAGATTCTCCACATCCAGTGCACAGCAGAATTCCTGGAATAGGAATAGGGAAATAGTAAATAGGGCAGGTATTTAACAAATGGTAAATCTATTATTCGGGGGGCCCAGGTCTAGGGAAGAGCAGTTCATGAAGGGGAGAGGCAGTTGAGTATAATGCTTAAGGGAGTGGACTGCAGAGCCAGACTCCTGAGGCTTAAATCCTAGCTTTGTCTCTGTCTCGTTGAATGGGCTGGGGCCTGTGCCTCAGTTTTATCATCTGGAAAAATGGAGCCAAGAACAGCAGCTATATCTCATAGCACTGTTATGACTTAATACCTATTCTTATGACATAGGAAAAATTAAAATATTGACTATGATTATTTGGGAACAAAGGAATTGTGACTAATCTCCGGGAGCCATATGGCGTCCCCTGAGATGCACTTGATTAATGTACCATAATTTTTATTAACTGACACCACTTGTTGTGAGAGATGGGGCTGGGTCCCTATGTCTTCCCTCCCTCCATACTTTACCCAGGCGAGCTCTGCCTGGGACAGGAGCACAGGCCCCGGGCTGATCCCCTAAGCACCCTGGATCTCGCTAGTCAGTGGGTCCAGGCCCCAGTGGGAAGATAAGATTGGAGAGACTGCATGCTGTTCCCCCTTTTTAATTACTGCTTCCTTAATTGAGTCACAAGTGGTGTATGTGTTGCCATTAAACCCACGAGGACCTTGTTGTTTATATGAATGACTCTCAGTGGAGTGATAGCTCCGAAATGTGAGATGTTCTATTTGTACCAATTTGAACAAAGTGGCGGCCGTCGGCTACAGATTTCCTTCTTAACACATGGCCTGGGAGCTACTCAAAGGGGCTGGTCTTTCCTTTGCAAAGAATGACGTGAAACACAGACTAGAACCCTATTGTCTGTCACAGTACCCTGGAGCCGTGGAACCTTGGAGATTTTGAGCCATGGAGGGTCTCCCGTCTGCTGCTCTGATGCCCCTAGAGATGGTGAACCTTGTATCTTCTAAGCAGCCCATTCCCTGCTGAAGCCCCCGGTGGCTGGGAAGACCTTCCTTGCTCATTAAGCTTCACTCTGCCTTTCACTGAAGACAGCTGAGTCCTCAGGAGTAGTCATAGCTGGAGAGGCAGCTGGAAAGGGAGGGACCAGGATCCACTGAGACTTTAAACTCTCTTCCTTTCTGTTAAGTGAATAGCTAAATGTTGAGACTTTCTATGGGCCTGGGTCTTGTGCTGGCAGCTACAGAGAGGACAAGAAGAGGTTCCAACAGCCCTTTGTCCTTGAGAAATTCGCCCTCAAGCTGGCAAAGGCTGCACTGAAGAACAATAGGGGTGGTACTGCAGAGAACCAGGTCCAGGGGCAAGTATTCTACATACAACCAGGAAAAGATGTCAGGCAGGGCTTTCTGAAAGAGGAGGGGTCATGTGAGCTGGACCAGGAGGGATGAGCACAGTGAGGAAGGATGGGGAGGAACAGAAGCAAAGAGAATGGACAACACCTCCTGCCCTCGGCGCGTCAAACACAGCCATAGCTCTGTGAGGGGAGTTCTCTCTCCCCTCGCACATCCCTTAAGACCCTGGCCAGGCTGCAGCCCAGGAGGAAGCTGTGTCTGCAGAGCTTCCCACTTATTTATTTATTTTTTCCATTTATGAAAAGATAATTCAGGAGATATTATTTCAATCAGACCCCTACGCAGTTTAGGAATGCTAATGCTTCCTCTATTAAAAAGGTGTGGAATAATTAGGTTGCTGATGAAGACTGGGGGCAAACTCTGGAGAAATCCATTACCCAGTGCTCAATGCTTTTCCTGTCCCCTCCGTATCCCCGAGTGACAAATTAACACGTAACAGAACAACGGCTGCTAACACTCAGGGTGCATTTAGCTCAGATTGGAAGCTAGGTTTTTTAGAAAATGAAGATTTTCATGGCTCAACCTTGGAACAATTTGGAATCACAGAAAGGAGTCAGGGAGGATGAGCAGAGTGTAGATCCGGGGTGAGGGGAGCCACAGAGCAGCAAGGCAGTACAACCGGCACTGGATTTGGAGGAAGAGGTCCAGGTTCTAATCCTGTGGACTTGCAGTGTGACCTTGGGATGCCACAGCCTGTTTGGGGACAGTGAAAGAGTGAGCCTCACTGCAAGGAAGAAACAAAGAAAGACTTCAAAAAAACATAAAAATAATAGCAATTAACATTCACTGAATGCTTCTTATGAGTCGTTCAAAGGGTTTCCTTGTACAAATTCATTTAACACTCACGACAATCCCTTTGAGGTAGGTACTATTATTATCCCATTTTAGAGATGAAGAAATTGAGACACAGAGGGCATAAGTGAGCTGTTAGATGGCAGAACAGAAATTTGAACTCAGACATAACTGTGGATGGCATCTGATGGTGATGTAGCCAGCACTATGAAGGTACAAGCATGGTCTGGGGAATATCCAGGACAGGGAGTGTGGGCCCAGCTCATGAAGGACCTTAAAAGACAGGTGTTATGGGTTGAATTGTGTCCACCAAAGAGATGTTGCGGTCCTAACGCCTAGTACCTGCGAGTGTGACCTTATTTGGATACAGGGTCTTGGAAGACGATCAAGTTAAGACAAACTCATGAAGGTCGGCCCTAATTCAATATGACTGGTGTCCTTACAGAAAGGGAAAATTTGGATGTGTAGAGAGAGGGTGATGGGAAGACGCAGGAAGGATGCTATCTTCAAGCCAAGGATTGCCTGAGGCTACTGAAGCTAGGAGAGCAGGACAGAACAGATTCTCCCACAGACCTTAGAAGAAACCAACTCTGCCAGCACCTTGATCTCAGACTTCTAGCCTCCAGAACCGTGAGATGATAAATTTCTTTTGTTGAAGCTGCCCAGTTTGTGGTACTTTGTAACGGCAGCCCCAGGAAACTAACACAACAGGGAAAGGAGATGGGTCTCGGGGACCAAGGCAATAGGGAGCTATTGCAGATTTCTGACCAAGAGAATCACATGTGATTGGCATCTTTAAAAGATGACTCCAGTGATGTGTATACCCAGGGTCTTGAAGGGTAGAAGTGCTGGAGGCACAAGAGCTGCAGTTATCATCTGTGAGATGATGTGAGAACGGGCTGGGGGCTGTGTGGGTTCCGTGGGGTAGAGGGTGGAGCAGGAACCGTGGGATTGTAACAGGAACGGGACAGTCTCCCCTTTCAGGGCTGCAATAATAATGACGTTAAATAACTGTATTCACTAAATCAACTGCCCACTTTCATCGCTTCATCCCCGGGGGAGACTGAAATGCTCTGAGTTAATATCTAAAAGGAAAAAAAAATGGAACTCAGGGATCAAACAACTTTTTTGATGAGGGAAGTGTTATTTCTACCAAGCTAAGACATCAAAGCCTGTGAACGGTGCTTTTTAGGTAATATTAAAGTGGGCTCTAAATAATGTTTGAATATTTCTCTGCTTTTCCCAGGGATCACAGACAGTCTCTCTTAGAGGAAGAACACCAGCGATGCCCCAAGCCAGCCTCCTCTCCAGGAGGACCTGTGGGTTTTCCTGGGAATGTAGCACTTGTGTAAATATGGCTTAAATTTCTTTTAGCATTTAGCAGCCCCAGCATTAAAATTTATTGTTCTAGGCATAACGTGCATTTTTGCAGATTAAATTGGCTAAAATCCTGACAAACAATTCAGCTATGTTTTGACAGTTCTATTAACATGGATGGCCCTTGCATCAGGGGATATATTCGTATTACGGCAAAGTCACCTATTCAGTGAGTTTCTGAAAAGCGAATGCCATTTTTGCATGGATTCCTATTCTTAATCGTAGATGACTTTTCCAATCTGCTTGTAATAGCTACCTTCTGCTGTGTAACAAACCACCCCAAGACCTAGTGGCTTATAACAACCATTTTATTATTGTTTATGAACCTGTGGACCAACCAGGCAGTTTTGCAGTTAGGTGGAGGGATGGCGGGGGGGGGGGGCGCTGGAGGGCCTGGAATGGCCTCTGTCATGTATTGGCCAGAATGAACAGGGGAAACTAGCTATGTGTCTCTGTCCATCCAGCAGGCTAGTCTGGGCTCACGTTGTCGTAGTTTTAGGGTTCTCGGGTATCCTTTTCAAGTCCCCACTTGTGCCACATTTGCCAGTACCCACTGGGCAAAGCAAATCACACGACCACACCCAGATTGCCATGTGGAGAGAGAGAGTCTATCTCTGGGTGGGAGATGGGTATGCTTTGGAGATGGGTATGTTTACAGGGATGAGATGGGAGGGATTTGGGGCCAATTTTGTGATCTATCATACCCCTCCTCCTCAAATAAAGAGGGCTAGAATATTTTAAATGGACTCTGTGCCTGGCACTGTGCTAGGATCTTTATAATTTTTTATCTCTTTTAATCAGAGAAATTACGTAAATTTCTCAAGGTCACACAGCTACTCATTACTGAAGCCAAGTTTCAGTCTCAAGACTGTCTGAGCCTAAATCTTATGCTATTTTCCACTACTCCTTTCTGTCTGCCAGCTACGGAGTTGAATTTGTCATTTGGGGGTTTGGAAAGCACATTGTTAAACTTTTCACTGTATTCTAGTCAGGTATTTCTATTCTGTTTTTGCCATTGTTAGTCATCCAACCTCCACTTGCCTACCTTTAGTGACAGGGAGCTCACTATCTATCTTGACAGCTTAATTAATGTTGAAAGCTCCATCTGTTACAAACTTATTTTAAGTCAGAATGAGATGCTGAAAAACCTGGATGGGAATGAGGGGAGTTGACAGGCGAAGTTTTGTTTAAGTTTTCTGTTCTGAAACCTACAGTTTATCTTTTTAAGTTGCCTTGTTTTGTAATTGTGGTTATCTTTTTTCTGTATCATTTGGAAATTGCCGTTTTCATGGAAAGAACCAACACAGGAAACTTTTGATTAACTAGGTGAAGATTTTTTTTTTCCTTAAAGAAACTGAAGATAAGAAAATAAATGTTTATATTTGCATTCAAACTATCCTAGCCTCATATTCATATTTACCCTTTTCCTGTCTTTAACTTTGTATTATTTTCATATTCTACCATACCGTTTTATTTCTTCTACTGTATTTGTAAACACAAAAATGTTAATAGACACAGTTCTTTCCTAATGGACTTATTTTGCCCATATCCCATAAGAGACTATTAAAAAAAACATATATTGGGTAGAGACATCAACTGACTTGAAGAATGCATCCTCAATAAAGATATTTTGAACTCCAAAGTAAAAAAAAAAAAAAAAAGAAATGGAAAATAAATGTTTAAAAAGCCTTATAAAGTAGGAGCAATGATAACAACCCCCCTGGAACTCCTAGGGCCATTCACACGTGGTTGTCTTTGATAGAATATATTCTAGGAAGGTGGGGGCTGTGTGCAGAATATGATGTTCATGGAATCATTCATTCATTCATCAAACACTGAAAAGAGCTTTCAGTATTCCAGACACTCCATTGAATAAACTAGGGGGGATAACTAATTTTACACAGCACTTACTCAAGGCTTTCAGAGTCTAGAAGGGGAATAAGGTAGATGGATTTGACCTGAGGGAAAAAGTGCCAGGGGTCTGTTAAAGGAATAAAGTGCAGCAGGAGCCCGGGGTTGGGGGAGTTGGTAGTAGGGGGGTGGGAAGAGGGGAGTAATCACATCTAGGGTGGGGTCCATTCTGGGTCCTTCCCCTTCTTCTGAAGGCAGAAAACTACTGATTAACACGCTGCAGCAGAAATCATTAAACCTAGCTCTTCAGGGCTACCCTTCTCTGAAACCCCTCCACCAAAACAAGCACACAATGTGAAATCTTGAAAGTCAAGGCTGTTCTTATGCAAATCCCAAACTCAAAAGGACCCAGAGAAGATGAGCAATGCTGTGGTCAGCCTCCCGTGGATGGAAGGAGCCGTTCTGGGTGGTGGCGTTGTCAGGAAAATCAGTAACAGAGCTGGGCACTCCTCAGGCTTCTATAACTTCCTCTCTGCAGATGGTTTCAGATGTTCTCTCAATAAAAATTACCACTGGGCAAACACAAATAAACTTAACGGATTTAACTGACAGAGTTAAACAAGCAGAAGATAGGATTTCTCTTAATGAGAATAAACTACTTGCATATGAAAAAGATTTAAAACTGAGGATCCAATAACTCACCAGAAACTTGGAACAGATTCACAGAACTGGGCGGGGGGGGGAAACAACCACCAGGCAGAAAAACTCCGTCTGGAAGCTGGGCGCTTCAGAACAGCCAGGCTGAAGCAGCTGGGGGGCAGTGGGAAAGGCACAGAGAGTGACGGGGAATGGTCCGGCACTGGACTCCAGCCCCTGCAACTGACTGGCAGACCAGTAGACACCAGTAAAGGGTTTTAAGCAGGGATGATTGAATTAAGTCTGTGCTTTTGAAAGATCGCCCTGATTCCCTGCATGAGTGAAGGCCAAAAGGGGGCTGGGAGGTGATACAAATCCAGGTTTTTGAATAACGTCAGAACCCGGTTGCTGCCACTATCTAGCTAGGTGCATTTGACCCTTACCTTACCATTTGGCACTTTGGATAATAATGCCTCTCTATCAGAGTTTGTGTGAGGATCCTATGAGGCAATATTCATGTGCTCTATTCATTTAGCAAATTTCCTGAGAATCTACTATGAGCCCAGGACTGTTCACAGCACTGGGGATGCAGCGGTGAACAAGACTGATACAGCCTGGCTCTTGCAGTTATGTTCTAGTGGACCTTAGATTCTAATGTAATTGTCTGAAGTTTTTTGGTTGCAAAAAAGTTTTTTGTAATTGTTCAAATTTTTTTTTTCTGCAGGTAACAGAAACCCAACTTGCTTAAGGAATTGGTTAAGGAATTGCTTGGCTCCTGTGGTTCTGTGAGTAATGATGTAGTCCACTGAAGCTGAGGAAGAGCTGTAGGGACCAGGGCCTTGGGACCTGGAACTGAGGACTAAATTCTGAACCACCATGACTCTCCCTCAGTATGTCTCTTGTCTCTGCTTGTCTCTGCCTTTCTGCATGTTGGCTTCTTTCTCTCCTGTTGCAGAGAGGTCTTCCCAATATGGTGGGGACAGGGCCACCACCAGCCTCAGTTTAGAAACTCCAAGAAAGAAAGTGCTTCCTTCTCTCAGCATCTGCATAGCAATCCCAGTGAAGGTCCCTCCAGACCCTGCTTGGGTCACCTTCCCACCTTTTGAACTAATTAATCATTGCTGCCAAAAAGATGGAGAAGCATGATTGGCCAGGCTGTGGCCAATGGCTGGGGTTTACTGTGTACTGCAATCAACGGCTCTACCAGAAACACATGAAGAGGAGCAGGAATGTTCCCCCATAGGAGGGAAGCAAGGAGACAAAAACAGCACATGTCCCACCATGAAAAGTGCTTAACCTAGAGCCTGGCAGGTAGTAAGTGTTATAAGGAGTAGCCAGAAGTCGTGATAGTACTCAATAAGCCCTGGGAGAAAACTCAGATTGTCTTTATTTGTTTTGCTTATGGGGAAACTGAAACCCAGAGAAGGAAAGGACCTATCTTAGAAACAGGGATGCAGTCTTCTATGGAAATTCCAGTTTATAATCTCAGATTTCCCCCTTTAACTAGCTGAGTTACCTGCAGTGAGCTGCCACTCTCTGGGTTTCTTTATCCCATCCCCAGATGGGGTCACCGATAGCCACCAGACGATGCTCACATGGACACCATAGGACTGAGTAAGATGATGACTACAGCACAAAAGTATAAGGCAGAAAATGAGTCCTGGCAGCTGCGGCTGAGTCTGGTCCACAGATGTTTTGTTTGGCTCATCCAATGTTTTCAAAGAGTTGAGCCAACATTTAATAATTGGAAGATTTTACATTAAAAATGCAGATTTCTGGCTTCTCTTGGAAAAAAATCAAGAGATCTGACAACAGCAGATGTGAATTCCCACATGGCAACAATCAGGTGAAACTGAATAGCAACCACCCCTTTAAACAGGGCACATGCTCTCCATTGCTCCAGTTCACCGCAGTCCCCACCACTCCCTGTTGTCCCTGGTACTGATGCCAAAGTGCAGTCACCATTTATCACTGTGTTTGCACTGTTGTTTTTCCTATAGTAGAGAAATATCTCCCTGTGTTCGTTTCTCTTTCAAAATGGAAGATCAAATAGAATTGAGATGGCTGGCACAAATTTTCTTATACCCAGCCCACTTTTACCTCCAGTCCCTGCAGCCATTTCAGCTTGTGAGTATTGTGGTTTAAGATTATTATTTTTTTATTAGGTCCTTATTTCCCAACCAAGAGAACACAAGGCAGGCATGGTAGTAACCTTTCTGGAAATAATAACAAGCAATTTCCCAGCATTTACTATATGCCAGATACCATATTAAGCCCTTTACATATAGCATTTCAATGAATCCTCAAAACAACCCTATGAAGTGGGTACTAGTAGTATTCTCACTTATAAATGAGGAAACTGAAGCACAGAGAATTTAAGTAACTTGCCCAAGGTTAGCATTGTTGGGATTTGAACCTAGAGAGCCGGACTTCAGTGTCCAGGCTCTCAACCATTAACTCTACTAAGATTGCTAGTACGTGTGTGGGGGTGGGTGAACACAGACAAGCATATATATGTGTCTACACACGTATAAGCTATAACACTGTGGTTTGTAAGGGTAAATTCACAGGATGCCTGAATAGGAAGGACCAGGATATCATGGGGCTGAGAACTGAATTCTGCTCTGGACAGCAGAATGGCTGGGTCTTAGTCATGAATCTGCTGCTCGTTTGGGCAACCTCTCCATCCCTGTGGTCCTCAAGTTGCCCATTTCTAAAATCAGGTGAAGGCAATGATCTCTAAACTGCCCCCACCCCCAACTCAACTGTTCTGTGGTTCTCTGACTTTCTCTCCTCTCTTTCAATCTGTTACCCGGAGCTGAACCATGGCCAAGTCAGAACCATGTACCAGCTTGGAAAAGGCAGGGAGGTTCTGTCCAAGCTGGTGTCTCCATTTAGGCTGTGCCAGTGACCAGAGTGTACCGTTCACTATGGGACGGTGCTACCACTGCAAATTCTTAGCAGCTGGAGCCAAGTGACAGCTTGCCAGACTTCCAACTGGCTTGCCAGCTTCTCCCTTAGAATTCTCTTGGAAAGCTAGAAGGTGTGTTCCTTAGCTACTTGGCTTTTGGTTGCAGGGAATGGGAAGAGTAATGGCCTAGCCATCTGGAGACCTGAGACCTGTTTCTGGCCTTTGCAGGGTGACCTCATGCCCTGTCAGTGCTCTTATTCCCCGTGTGACTTGCCCTCTTTGAGTCTAGTCTCCTCACCTATCTTGCTGTATCAGTTTGTAGGTACTCTACAAAAAGAAGAGATGATTGACATATTTGCAGAGAAGCTGATTTCCCCTGAAACTGTGGTTGGAACCATGGACCACAGAGGGAGCTCCACAAAGTGAGGAAGGATAAAACCAGAGGAGATGGAACACTGGGCCCCATGCTAGACATTTTAGGAGGGACAGCAACGAGGAAGGCTGGATTCCTGGCATCACCCCTTGAAGAGGACAGAATGTTCCTCTTCCCCAACATGTCCATACTCTAATATCTAGTACCTGTGAATATGTTAGGTTACAGTACAAAGGGACATTACAGATGTAACTAAGATCACAAGTCTTAAAATAGGGAGGCTATCCTGGATTATTCACATGGCCCAATCTAATCACATGAACCTTTAAAAGTTGAGAACTTTCTCTGGCTGGGCTGGGAGAAATGCAGCAGAAGGAGTCAGAGACATTGGTGGCATGAGAGAGACTTGACCCACCGTTGCTGGAGGGGAACCACATGAAAGCAGCAAAAAGGAAGGTAGCCATCGTCTGACAGCAAAGACCAGGCTCTGGTTGACAGCCAGCAGGGAAATGGTGCCTCAGTCATACAACCACAAGGAACTGAATTCATCCAACAATGTGAATAGGCTTATAAGCAGAATCTGCCCCAGAGCTTCCAGTAAGAGCCAAGTCTAGCCCCTACCATGTGAGACCTTCAGCAGAGGCCCCAGTTGGGTATTGTGCCCAGACTTCTGGCTCACAGAACTGTGAGATAATAAATGGGCATGCTTTTAAGCCACTAAGTGTGTGGTAATTTGTTATGGCAGCACTAGAAAACGAATACAAACCTCTTGTTGTAGGTTGAGACCAGTGAGAGAAAACGGCATTATATGTATGGCCTATGGCCTCATGAGGTTCTACACTGTGTAGAGAAGTGTCTTCCGAAAAGGAAGGCATCGACTTCATGGAGAGTGTTACTCAAAATCAGACCTTGAAGCATCAGTCAGATTTGGAGATGCAAGGTGAGGAAGAGTTCCCTCCACGGGGGGATTTTTCCAGTCCCCAGAGAGCACCTGTGTTAGTGCCAAGGAGAGCACTGGGGGGCTTGAAATGACTCTGCTGAGCAGACAGAGAGGGGCGTGTCATGAGAAAGCAAACTTTGCACTCTGGAAGCATCCCCAAGTTCATGAGAATTCCAGGGAATCAATACCCCTCTTCAATGAACATGATAAACTGTTGTATTAGTGTTTCACATTTTCATCCCATTACGTATTTCCTCCACATCTGAAAGGCCATAGAATCAAACTTGGGAATGTAAATGACCAGAAAAAGGGGATATTTGTAGCATGAAATTCTTCCTTTATAATCACAAAATTATGATAAATCAAGCCCCTCTGTCAATTTCTCCTTTGTTGCATTTTTATCCCACAAGTCTAGGCTGAAAGGGCTTTGAGGGAGCACAGGGGTTATAGACTTCTGTGCTGACTCATTTCAGTCCAGCAAACATTTATTACACACCCACTGTGTACCATGCACTACACGAGGAAAGAGGAAGTGGGATAAGGGCATTTAGAAAATCACGGCAGAGCTGAGGTTTTGTGTCAGTTCCATCATTGACTTGATCTCATCATGGTCAGTGTGTCTTCAAAATAGATTAGCAAGGACTGAAACACACACTATACTTCCAAGCATTCATACCTTCATCTGTGCTGTTCCTGTCCTCGGGCATATGTTTCCACTTCTCATACCTTCAACTCCAGTTGAAATCAGATCTGTTGGAATTTGACAGTCTATTAGAATATCAAATGTGTCTCCTGACTCTGAGCACCTGAAATTTGCATTTTTCTCAGAAATTTAAAGATATCTAATACCCAGGCATAGTTTTAAATATAAAGAAAGGCTTTAAGCTGAGTTTGCAGGGCAAAGCCATGGGCCAGGAGCACAGCCACAGGTGGTGCCCAGAACTGGGGAGGATGGAGTCATCTTCCCTATGGCTTCAGAGTTTATCAATGAAAAGGAAGAGAAACATTAAGCGTGGCGGCATCCCTGGTAGAGGAAATGCCACAAACTAATGGGTCCCCAGACTAAGCACATCTTCGGGGAAGACAATAGACTCAATTAAGAATGAGAGTCATAAAAGAAGGCAAATCTCCCAAACAAAACATAATTGAGCAGAGAGATGAGACCTGATCCCATAAATAACCCACCGTAATTAGAACATATCAACAGTTCCTATTAAAGAAACATCAGGCAGTCAAGTACTGGAAGTCTGGGAAAATTGAGTTCTTAATTAAATCCTCATCAGAATTACTAGTACCCATATCTTCCACATTCCATTTCCCCAAGTCTCAAGTGTAGGTGCGTCAGGAAATGGCTTGGTTCCCTGTAGTCACATGAAATGAATTCTTTCTCCGTTCAGTCTTAACAAGGACTGATACAGAAGCACTGGGTCCTAATTCTTAAAACACTAACCTTCAAAGCTGAATCTCAGTATTCCCAGAGAGGAGCCATGCATGCAATCTTCCTTTTTTTAAAAAACGAAATGTTTATCTTCTCTTAATTAGACTCCTCTATTCAACACCCTGCGTTGGTTCCCTAATGTCTACAGAATAGAGTAGGAATTCCTAGGACTTGGAATTCCACTCTCTTCCCCATTCTTTACACATGGTTTATTTTTCATTGGCCCCCTTTTTTGCTGATTCAGTCTTCTCAGCCTGGAACGTCCTTTCTTTCATTCTCTGCCCACCAAAATCTCACTAGAATTCCACTATTTTACTGAAAATAATCTTTATCAAGGTCACCAGCCATGCTCACTCTTCAGCCCTTCTCAGTAGAATTTGAACTGTTGGGTCAGTTGCCCCTTCTAAGAAGATGTTTTCCCTAGATTCTGTGACTCCAAACCCTCTTGGTCTTCCTCTAAGTTCTCTGGCCACCTCTCCTCAGTCCCCTGTCAACTCTTCTTCCTCTCACCCAGTCTAAAGAGTTGTGCCTCCCCAGGTCCTTTCCTTCTCACCGCATCAATAACCTCCTCCACACTCCACCTCTACAGCAGTGACTCCCAGTTCTGTATCTCCAGCCCCAACTTCTCTCCTTAGTTCCAAATCCATATATCCAACTGCTTAATGACATCACCAATTGGACATCTTGCTGCATCTCAAACTCAAAATAGCCAGAATCTTCTAGAATTTCCTGTCTGCCCCCAACTCACCCCCTCCACCACAATGGCTCCTCCTTCTGTAGGCTCTGGCTCAGTGAGCACCACCCCCAATCATTTCAGTACATCCTCAGGCTCAAAACCTTTTCTCAAGATATCTTTCTTGATACTTCCTTCACCCTCATCTCTCAAATCCACATCGTTCCAAATCAGGGGTCATCAAACTTTTTCCTAAAGGACCAAATAGCAAATATTTTAGGCTTTGAGGACCATGTGGTCTCCAGTCGTGACTAAATACCACGCTCTCTCTTGTTTTAAGGACCAGTGCTGGTCTGGTGCAGAGTGACTGTATGATACGTCATTTCAAACAGTTTATTTTAAAATACAGATGACAAATGCACATGATTCCAAATTTTAAAACACACACAAATAAAAACCCTGCCCCCAGCCACTTAGTCCCTTTACCAGAAGACCGCTATTACCAGTTTCAAGTGTATCTCTGCAGAGATAATTTACGCATACATAAGCATATGCAAATGCTAGCATATGATAGGCATGGTTTTAAGCCTTGTTTTATATGGAGTTCTCTTCTTTTATCCTTACAATCTACATTGCAATCTTATATGAACATTTTATCTTCTCATTATTAAACCTTAGAGTTTCCCCCTTTTTCCTCTTATTATTTCAATTTAAAAATTAAAAAAATTTCCAACACCTACACAAAATTTTAAAAGTAATATCACATATATTCATAAACCTACCAAGCAGCTTAAGAAATTAAATATTGCCAACAGAGTTAAATCCCCTAGTTTACACCTTTTTGGAACCATCTCACCTTCACCTCCTCCTAGAGGAAGCCACTCTTATGAATTTGATATTTAGCATTTCCAAACAGTTCTTTTTGCATTTGTTATATACACTGTGTTCCTAAGCAATTGTATTTTTTGCATGTTTTAAAGAGTCATAGTATCAATCTATGTATGTTCTTCTGCCATTTTCTTTTATCATCTTAAAATTATGTTTGTTGGATTCATTCACATCGATATATGTAGCTACTGGTTCTCTAAAAGCCACTGCGTAGTATTATATTGTGTGACTATTCTACTATTTCTTTATCCTTTTCCTATTGATATTTAGGTGGTTTCTAAGTTTTTGCTATTACAACATTGCTATGAAGATCACTTTTATAAGTGTCTCTTAATATACAGAAGCAGTTTTTCTAGGCTTATATCTAGGAATGGAATTGCTGGCTTGTGGACTATGCATGTTTCTAACTTTCTAAACGTTGCTCAGCTGTTCTCCAAAGTGTTTTACCACTTGACACTTCTGTAGCAGTGTATGTATGGGTTCCTATGATTTCACCTTCTTGCCAGTACTTAGTGTATTAATACTTAGTGTATTAAGCTGTCTTGGCAGTGGAGAAGACACACTCAAATGGGATAATTAAGGAGAGTTTAATAAAGTGCATAGGTATTTAGAATTATTTTGTTTTCCTTATGAATTGAACTTTCTGGCATTGTGTTTTCATCCTTAATTTGACCTTCATAATTCTTTTTCCTAAAAGTCTCTCTTGTTTGATATTAATACAGTCTCTTCAGCTTTCTTTTGATTAGTATTTACCCGGTATATATTTATCCATCTCTTTGGTTTCAACTTTTCTGCATACTTAAATTCAGATATATTTAATACAGAGCATAGTGCCAAATTTTTAAAATCTTATATGACAGTCTCTGTCTCTTAACTTGTTTTTAATTCATTTTGATTACTTAGCATCTTATTTTTTTCCTGTTTTTCCTTCTTTCACACATATTTTATTCTCCTTTTAAAATTTTTAAAAAGAGGTATATTGTGTTCCATTTTCCTTCTAATGATTTCTACTTGTGTGCACTACTCTACTCTTGTATTGGTTATCCTTAAAATATTAATAGATAATAGACATAAAATCTAAAAATGTTCAATAGGTCTATCCTTCTCCTTCAAAATACCAAGAACCTCCCACATATTACGTGTTATCGCTGTGAAATATTTTAACGTCTATCTTGTAGCTCTACCCTCTAAATTAGGCGTTATTATTGTTGTTGATTTATACAGCCAATTTTCAAAAACTATTTATTCACATATTTACCAATTTCTTGCTCACCTTTTCTTCCTGCATATCAGACCTTCTTTCTGGGGTCATTCTTCTCTTACCTGAACTACATCCTTTAAATTCCTTTAGTGAAGTCCTAACTCGTGGTAAACTCAGTCTCAAAATATCTTTATTTCATCCCTATTCTTGTACCATAGATTCACCAACAATGTAATTGTGAATTGATACTAAAGGTATTGTTCCATTTTTTTCTGGTTTCTATTGTTTTTGAGAGTCAATAGTTAATCTACTTATTTCTCCTTGGGAATATTGTGTATTTTTTCTCTGGCTTCTTCAAAAATATCTTTTGTTTTTGGTGCTCAGCACTTTCAAATTGCTGTGTCAAAGTGTAATTTCTTTTTTTGTCCTACATGGGATTAGTTGTACTTCCTGACCATGAAGAAAAGCTATTTGATCAATTCCAGAAAATTCTCAGCCATTGTTTTAAAAATTATATGGTGAATATTCTTTCTCTTCTTTCCTATAGAACTTCAATTGGACATATATTAGTTACTTATATTCGCTTTCATATTTTTCATGTCTTTGTACTACATTTTGGCTAATTTCTTCAAATCTATAGCCTACTCATTAATTCCCTCTTAACTGTATATAATCTGCCGTTTCATCCATCTATCGAATTTTTAATTTTACTAATTCTAATTAGTATATTATATTAGTATTCTAATTAAAATAACTAATTTAATTTTTCACTTCTAGGAGTTCTATTTGAATTTTTAAAAACATGGCACATTATTTTCACAGTTTCTGTTTTTAATTCTCTTCTATTTCTATAAATATTCTCTATTCATTTTATATTTGACCTATCAAATACCTAAAGTACTCAGGGTACAAATACTGCTGATTATGGTTACTGATAACTTTGGATCATGGTGGCTTTCTCATTTGTTTGATCATTTTTAATTGGAGTCCTTATTTGGTTGATTTTAACCTGTAGGCATCATGAGAGACTTGGATTGAGGATGTGCCCCTATAGAGGGGACTTGGTTTGCCCCTGACAGGCATCCTGGAGAACTATGAAACTGGATTTATTTTAACTTAACAGAAAACTTGCTGTCTTTCTGCTCTGAGGTGACCACAGATACAACTTGGAGAATCCTGGAAAGGAAATAACTAGAGACAAGGAGACCCAAATTTGATATACAAACTCTGCTCACATCTCTGACTGACCTTTGAACATATGCATGTATGCTGTAGACTTCAACTAGCCCAACTAAAGATGACAGAACAGAAGTGAGATTTGAGCTTCTATCCACTGAAGTTAATTGTCTGCTAAAATAGAAGCATGAACACGCCTAGGAGGACTCTAATAGTACCCAGGATCTCCACAGCGTAACATTCATGATGTCCAGGATATAATCTAAAGTTACTCAATATACAATGAACCAGGAAACTGCAACCCATTTTTAAGGGAAAAGATGATCAAGACAGACCAAGATCAGGATGATCCAGATGATACAATTATCAAACAAGGATTGAAACATTAAAATTATGCACAATGTTATAAAGGAAATGTGTTCACAATGAATAAAAGGATAAAAAAAATCTCATCAGAGAAATAGAAAATATAAAAAATATTAAAAAGAATCAAATGGAATTCTAGAACTGAAAAACAAAATATCTGTATTTTTAAAAATTGTCCCTGCATGTCTTTTGCCCACATTTCTATTGGGTGGACAGTCATTTTCTTACTTATTTATAGAAACTTTTTAAACATTAAGGAAATTAGCCTACTGTCTGTTGTATGTGTTGCAAAATTTTTGTTGTTGTTTACCTTCTGACTTTGTTTACAGTTTTTTCATGCAGCAATTTAAGATTTTTATTTAGTTGAATTTAAAAACTTTTTATGGCTTTTGACTTGTGTCATTTATAGAAAAACCTTCCACCTGCTGAGGATCCAGACATAAAAACAGAAGGCTTAATATGTAATTTAGAAACCGAGGAAGAGACACAATATAATGAGGGAAATTTAGAATAACCTGACCAGAGTTTGCATGGCATTGCATTGTCCCTCAGAAATGCCAGTCGCCCTGCTACCATAACCAGGGAAGTGCCAATGAGAATTCATAACCAATAGAGAAAAACATAGAATGTATCTATTTGCTTATTTCTTTTTTTTTAACTGTATATTTTCACTTATATGTGGAATCTACGAAATAAATGAATATAATAAAACAGAAACAGTTCCACAGATACAGAGGATAAACGTATAGTTACCAGTGTGGAGAGGGATGGTGGAGGGGCAAATGGGGTAGGGGATTAAGAGATATAAACTATTAGGTATAAAATAAGTAAGATACAAGGGTGTGTTGTATAGCACAGGGAATATAGCCAATATTTTATAATTACTTTAAAATGATTATAATCTATAAAGATCACTATTTTGTATACCTGAAACTAGTATAATATTGTAAGTCAACCATAATTTAATAGAAAAAAAGTCTCTTTCCCCAAGCAAACATCTTCTCTTGTTTTTCTGGTTCTGTTGAAGGAGTGATTTCTCTTAGTTATTTTTTGCAACATTTCTCTCCTATATAAAAGTATCTTCTATTCTTTACTCCCTCATATCCAGTGGATGTCAAATCCTATTGAATGACATTTGATACATTTTTTTCATATGTCTTGTCTTTCTCCTTTCAACTAAAGCAACCTTATTTCAACTCTTCTTTACCTATACCTGACCATTAATGTAGCCTCTTAATTAATAGGTGCTTCAAATATCTATCTCAATCCATTCAGAAACATATTACAAATTTTCATTCAAGAAGCTAAACCCTTTTCTCTGATGTTATAATACAAAAAGTTGGTGATTGGTTTTAGAAAGGGAATCTGGTCAACTAATTAGGGTCCTCATATTTGTTTTTGTTTTTTTTAACGTCTTTATTGGAGTATAATTGCTTTACAATGTTGTGTTAGTTTCTGCTGTATAACAAAATGAATCAGTTATATGTATACATATATCCACATAACCCCTCCTTCTTGCATCTCCCTCCCACCTTCCCTATCCCACTCCCCTAGGTGATCACAAAGCACCGAACTGATCTCCCTATGCTATACAGCTGCTTCCCACTAGCTATCTATTTGACATTTTGTAGTGTATATATGTCAATGCTACTCTCTCACTTCGACCCAGCTTACCCTTCCCTCTCCCCATGTCCTCAAGTCCATTCTCTACATCTGCGTCTTTATTCCTCTCCTGCCCCTAGGTTCATCAGAACCATTTTTTTATTTTTTAGATTCCATATATATTTGTTAGCATACATTATTTGTTTTTCTGTTTCTGACTTCACTCTGTATGACAGATTCTAGGTCCATCCACCTCACTGCAAATAACTCAATTTCATTTCTTTTTATGGCTAATATTCCATTGTATATATGTGCCACATCTTCTTTATCCATTCATCCGTCGATGGACACTTAGGTTGCTTCCATGTCCTGGCTATTGTAAATAGTGCTGCAGTGAACGTTGTGATACATGTCTCTTTCTGAATTATAGTTTTCTCAGGGTATATGACCAGCAGTGGGATTGCTGGGTCATATGGTAGTTCTATTTTTAGTTTTTTAAAGAACCTCCATATACTGTTCTCCATAGTGGCTGTATCAATTTACATTCCCACCAACAGTGCAAGAGCATTCCCTTTTCTCCCCACCCTCTCCAGCATTTATTGTTTGTAGATTTTTTGATGATGACCATTCTGACTGGTGTGAGGTGGTACCTCATTGTGGTTTTGATTTGCATTTCTCTAATGATTAGTGATGTTGAGCATCCTTTCATGTGTTTGTTGGCAATCTGTATATCTTCTCTGGAGAAATGTCTATTTAGGTCTTCTGCTCATTTTTGGATTGAGTTTTTTTTTCCTGTCTAGTTTTCCCAGCACCATCTATTGAACAGGCGGTCTTTTCTCCATTGTATATTCTACTCTTTTATCAAAGATTAGGTGACCATATGTGCATGGGTTTATCTCTGGGCTTTCTATCCTGTTCCATTGATCTGTATTTCTGTTTTTGTGTCAGTACCATACTCTCTTGATTACTGTAGCTTTGTAGTATAGTCCAGAGTCAGGGGGCCTGATTCCTCCAGCTCCATTTTTCTTTCTCAAGATTGCTCTAAGATCAGGAAGAAGACAAGGTTGCCCACTCTCACCATTATTTTTCAACATAGTTTTGGAAGTTTTAGCCACAGCAATCAGAGAAGAAAAAGAAATAAAAGGAATCCAAATCAGAAAAGAAGAAATAAAACTGTCACTGTTTGCAGATGACATGATACTATACATAGAGAATCCTAAAGATGCTACCAGAAAACTACTAGAGCTAATCAATGAACTTGGTAAAGTAGCAGGATACAAAATTAATGCACAGAAATCTCTGGCATTCCTATACACTAAGGATGAAAAATCTGAAAGTGAAATCAAGAAAACACTCCCATTTACCATTGCAACAAAAAGAATAAAATATCTAGGAATAAACCTACCTAAGGAGACAAAAGACCTGGATGCAGAAAATTATAAGACACTGATGAAAGAAATTAAAGATGATACAAATAGATGGAGAGATATACCATGTTCTTGGATTGGAAGAATCAACATTGTGAAAAAGACTCTACTACCCAAAGCAATCTACAGATTCAATGCAATCCCTATCGAGCTACCAATGGCATTTTTCACAGAACTAGAACAAACATTTTACAATTTGTATGGAAACACAAAAGATCCTGAATAGCCAATGCTTATTTCTTTTTTAAAAAATTAATTAATTTATTTTAAAATTTTTGGCTGTGTTGGGTCTTCGTTGCTGCATGCAGGTTTTCTCTAGTTGTGGCAAGTGGGGGCTACTCTTAGTTGTGGTGCACAGACTTCTCATTGCGGTGGCTTCTCTTATTGCCGAGCATGGGCTCTAGGCATGTGGGCTTCAATAGCTGGCTCAGTAGTTGTGGCTCACGGGCTTAGATGGTCTGCGGCATGTGGGATCTTCCCAGACCAGGGCTAGAATCCCCTGCATGGCAGGTGGATTCTTAACCACTGTGCCACCAGGGAAGCCCCCAATGCTTATTTCTTAAATATAACTTTTTACTGTGGAGATACGGAAGAACCAAAACTTTGATGTCTCTGGTGTGAGGGAAAATAAGACAAAACAAAAACCTAGCTGCAAGAAACCATCTTTCATCCAATGAAGTTTAAAAAGAAACTGTAGAAATTTTTGATGAAAATGAGTGCACACACACCTACAGAGAGAGCAAGAGAGAGAGTTTGGCAGAGTAAAATGTAATATTAAAAACAAAGAGAGCAAATGATCTGTAGCTTCCTCCATAAGGCCAGATTCAAAGTTTCCATGTGTGGCTGATATTAGGTATTGGTTTCCCTAATACCTGTTCAACTTCCTTCTAGCAGACTTTCTCATATTATAGAAACCAGAAAGCTAAACGCTGCATTTCCCAGACTCCCTTGCAATAGGATTCTGAATGTGATTTAAGTTTTGCTAATTAGATATATCTTATCAGGGCCAGCACTTTGGACACTTGCCTTGGGCCCCCAGTTTAAGGGGGCACCAAAATAGTAATGAAAGTAAATAATATTTTAACAGAGTTGTTTTTTTAATTCAATATTAAAACAAAAATTCATGATGAACAAAATACCAAAACTTTCAACAAAGGCAAGATCAGTAATAGTGCCATGGCAAGCCATATTAGAGCCTGAGGCAAAAGAAAAAATTAGTAATACTGACCTTGTCTTCCTTGTATGGTCCTAGACTTGATTTAGGAACCACGTTAAATTTGGAGAAGAGCAGGTGCCAGGCATCTATTCTTCACTGGTCAGATCCTTCTTCACTGGTGCAGATTTGAGCAGAGGCGAGATAGGTCTAGAGCAGCTTTTCAATTTAGCAGAAACAGCTTCCTGCTTGTAGCCCAGGTAGCATGTTTCTGAAGCATGTCTCTAAACTGGCTTCCTGTAGTGACAAGAGCAACAGCTCCCTTGGTGGCCCAATTCTGCCATCTGGCTTTGGCTGTTGCTTTTGGAGGCTCATCCTAGGGTTTGTATCCTCGGATTTCTCAATTAACTGTGTACCAAGCTCTTTCTGTTTACAACTGGCTAGAAAGGATTTTGTTCTCTGAAGACAGACCCACCTTAGACGTCTTAGAGAGCAAATTCTACACCCCTGGCTGTAGGTAAAGTCAAATCTTTTAGGGTTAAACAGAAACCAAAAGATGCTGCTATGGAATAACCTCATTAATATAACAAATGTACTTGGACAGTGGGTTGAAAGATTGAGGATACTTAATCTCACTAGCCTCAGTTTCCTTATTTATAAAATGGGGGGTGACAATTCTGGTTTCATAGGGTTTTTATAAGTATTACATGAAATAATATATACTTAGTCTGGGATCTGATCCAGAGTAGGTGCTCAGTAAAATTTTTAGGAATTATCAATATTTATTTCCTTTACGTTTGGGTAATATTTTAGGTGTTAAAAATTTAGCCATTTTAAAAAAAGTTTTTGGCCACATGGCATGCAGGATCTTAGTTCCCTGACCAAGGATCAAACCCGCTCCCCCTGCAGTGGCAGCACAGAGTCTTAACTACTGGACTGCCAGGGAAGTCCCAATAATTTAGCCATCTTATTCATCTTTTGTCCCTTTATTTATAATGGTTCTCGGTAAAATTTCTGGATGGTAAAATAGCTACTGACAAATTTTCAGTATTACCTGATCATTTTTTAAAATCAGGATAGTATGAACTAGAAAAAAATCAAGAGTATTTGTGAAGATGGGATCAATTCTATAGTGGTCAAAGCTTAAGTGGGAGATCGCTTATCAAAGCCGGCAAAATACGAGTGCAGCAGTAGCTACTGCATCAGTCACTAATGATATTTTGCCTAGAAGTGTTTTCCACTCAATTTTTTCAGTATGTTGGTGAGGCATTAAAAAAAAAAGCAACTTTTGCCAAAAATAGCAAAGTTTGATTCATCATCTTTTTAGCCAAATATGTAATGAAACAGGAAGTAACTTTGAAAGCCCTCTTAACTGCACTGATATACATTTGTTTTAGCTATAGTGGGGGAGGGTACTAGATTTTAAAAAGGAAATTTACTAAAAAAATATTGGGTAAGCCCACAGAATCTCAGGAAGACCTGAAAAAAGGCTCAGAGTGTATGCAGCTCAAAGCAGCACCCCAAGTCAGGTTATAGAAAGGGTCTATGGAGACATTAACAATACAGCTTCTCCACAGACACTATGGCTTGTACCACTGACCCCAGTGGCACTGGACCCTCACACTGCTGTCACTGTGCCCCTAGAAACTGGATACGGCTACTGTGGCTGCTACCAATGGTAGCCGTATTGGATTTTTTTGAAGTCCCTAATTCTTTATATTGCTGGTTTCTAATTCCAAGTCTGGGGTTGTGTATCTGACCATCAAAAGCTGGGTAACATACCTATACCCTAGCTGCAAGGGAGGCTGGGAAAGTGAGTTTCTGCCACTCATCTTTTTATAGTGGGAGGCAGACTCTGTCTCATAAAGATGAAGCTCTCCGACTATGTATAACAGGATGTAGAGTGTGATTAGGACCCTAAACTGAGCATGAAGAGTTAGCACTAAGCACCCTGAATTCTAAAGAGCCAGGAACAACTCGGGTGGGACACCCCAATCAGGGTTTATTGAAGAGGCAGCTGGACAGGTTCAACCTCACCCTCATCTAAGCAGCCTTGGAAGGTGGAGGTAGAAGAAATTATTGAAATATGTATTTTTGACCTAGTGGGAAGGACAGTGTTTTGGCCCCTTCTGTCCACTCTGTAGGAGAGAACAGGATGCTACTCTTCCATCCCCAAGGCAAATGGTAAGGAAGGGCACCAAGAGGTACACTCATAAAGAGTGAGGGTGCCTGCAAAGTAAGACTAGCGTTTCATTTCCCCACTTGATATTTACTCAATCAGAAGACTTGCTCATCTGCCCTTTGATCCTATTTGAGCAGGAAGAAGAGAAGAGAAGTAGGGTGGAGAGAAACAGCTTCAGAATTTCCAGTGGATCATGTAGATGTTGTGGGTGGTGGCCAGGGTCTTGCCATCTTGCAAGGATCCCACCTGAGAGGAATGCCCACCAGGCAAGAGGACCCTAGAAGCAGCAGCAGCAGGTTGTGGAGTGTACCACCAGCGGGCATTGACCTTCATCATGGTCACCCAGAGAAGCAAGAACAATCAACCAAGAAAGGACCATAGCCAAGATAATTAGGGAAAGAGAAGGTTCTCTCATCTCTGGTGCTCCTCTCTGTCCACAGTACCAGAGGAATCAGGTCCAAAAGGAGAGCAGGAGGAAGTATCCAGAAGTGGTCCTTGACCCTCCTCCCCATACTCCAATGCTGGAGCACGAGGAGGAGGAGAAAGCAGACCACGCCTGCCCACTTCAGGTTCCCAGGTCCCAGGTCTGGCTGCTATGAGGCGGGGGAAACATTGACTCAGAAGTGGGCTTGGACTTGGACTGACCTCTAACAGCCACAGGAGGGACTTTCTGAGATGACAGTAAGGGATCTGCTACCAGGGGCAGAAATAGGGGGGAAATAAACCTCTTCACATCTTAGTCCGGCAGATTCACACTGCTCCACACACCTGCTACACATCAGAGGGGCTTCAGATGCTGGAAGGCAAAACCAATGAAAACTGTCCCCTACAGTCTTGAATTATTAGTTTTCTCTATGGACAGACATAAGATCAGAAGGAAAAGGGATAGAACTTTGGGAAATGGGGTTCCCAGATACATATTATCTAAAAATATCTAAATATTTACTCTCAGACAACAACCACAAAGCAAAGGGAATTATCTACTGCCCAGAACAAGTCTGAGAACTAGATGAAGAAGGTTGACAGTGGGGAGGAATATCACGCAGTGAAAATTACAGCATTAATGGTAAAATAGAGACCTTCAGCCCCAATCAGATTTCTTAACTGGGACCGTCCTCTGCTGAGTTTTGCCCTGAGAGAGGAGGAGGGGATGACCAAGGGTCAGTGAGGCGAGTGACCTGACCTCTTGGCAGGATGGGGCCCTAACTGAGAATTTTCCGAGGTCCCCCTGAGAACACTGCACCACAACACCTCTTTAACCACTTTCTGAGCCTCTCCCCTAGCAAATCACTGATGAGGCTCTTTAAATAAACTTAAAAAGGAATCCTTGAATCCACATAGTAGTGTAAGTCTGGATCCTTAAAATACTGTGACTCTAAGACAGAGAAGAGAACTGCGCTGGACTTTAACCCGGTGGGATGTCACCACACTTCACATCAGCCGCTGTCCCTGGCGCTGCTGGACTCAAGCTGTAACGTGCACTGTCTCCATGCTTAGGGTATGGTGTCACACAGGCTTGATTTCGAGTCCTACTTTGCCACTTTCTAGTCGTGTGACCTTGGGCAAGCTACTTAACCTCTCCAAATAAAAGAATATTTGACTAGCTCTTGGCATGATCCCTGGCATAGAGGAAACGCCCAGTAAATATCAGATATGGTTGTTACCGAGAATGACTCTCCCATTAACATATGGGACAGGTAGGAAGCCTTCTGTGGTTGATTTTAGGTTTTCCTCCAGTGGGCAATCATTTTAAGCACTTTTCTATTATAAACACAGAATAATATGGAGTAAGATACAAATTGCATTAATGTTTAGTATCCAGCACAAAACTACAAAGGCATTTCTGCTCTGTGGGCATTGTCCCTACTGGAGAGGTGAGGGTGAAGAGGACAGCTGTGTGGGTCAAGTTCATGCTCACTTCCCTCAATCATTAGGGAGATTTGGGAGACAGGTTTGTAGAGCACAGATGGAATCCTTACGGTGACCTGTTACCATAGCCTCCATTTTAACGACGTGGAACCATGGATACTGAGAGTTCAAGGTCATCCAGATTTAAATGCTTTTGGTCTATCCCAAAACGCTGTGCCTTTGCCTCTGTACCATGTTTGGATCCTCTGCCACCCCTGCCAGGGCCAGCTCCAAAACTGTTAAGAACAAAGGTGTTTCTTTGGTCAAAGTTTACCAAATGTTTTTCTTTGCATGTCTAAGATTTTCAACCTCAGTACCCTCCTTTCCTTGAACATTCATTCTTTTTTCTTGCAAATAAGCAAAAAGCACTCTTTTCCTTAAAATTCTGCATGTTCAGCTGGATATTTTGGGGCACTTGGGTGGATTGTAATGCAAATGCCCTTGATTTTCTTGGGACTCTCTTTTTCTTGCAAATTTCAGTGAGTGATAGGCCCCCTTGAAATATATGCACTTTTGATAGATAAAAATTCCCTTTTCCCTTGTGAAATGTGCTTGGCAACAGCTACTTCCATTTGGTGGGATTTGCTTATTAACTCAGTGTCATGCAGGGCTCAGCTGAGCAGACCTGTAAGATGAAGTGAGGACCCAGGGCTGGGGCCTGGAGACGGCCATGGGATCAGGGTCCCAGAGGGGAGGGACCAAGATAAGGGAGCTAGAAACTGGGGTCTCCACTTCAATCAGGAAGCAAGAACTGGGGTGACCTGGAGGTGAATAAATAAGCACAGAGCCCAGGTAAACAAGGGTGGGAGACGGGGGTACAGATGAGCAGAAGTCAGAATCAGGACTGATAACAGCAGCTGCTGCTTATTCTGTCCATTATGTTGAAGCAGCTGCTGCCACAAAAGCCAGTACATTTAGAACCACACTTGCTTATCTGTCAGGGTCCTTGGTGGAGAGCAATGTGTGGCCACCTCCACTGGAATTCTTGGGGGCATGAACCAGCTCCATGCAATGGTTTTCTGCTCCCAAGAGAAATGTATTTAGGATTGTGGTTGAGCCAGCGGCCCCTTCCAGCATCATGGACCTCTCCCAGTGTCGTCATGTTCAGGGGACTTGGAGGATGTTCGCCCAGAGAAGGATAAGACAAAAAGAAAAAGCAGAGCTGCTCTGAGTGGAGACTGCAGAAAGGCAGCTCTCCGTTCTTTATAAGGAAGAATTCTCTAGTCAGAGCAATGTGGGCTCTGAAGGAGAGAGGAGCTTCCTGTCACCAGAGGGGTGCAGCCGCCAGCAGGGTTTCCTCTGCAGAGCGGCGGTTGGACCAGATCACTGCTGGGGTCCTTTCGTCGCTCAGATGCTGTGAGTCATGTCCGCCCACGTCACACCCTTGAGGGACACTCTTCCATGGCTCCCACTGCACTTGGGGTCACACCCTGACTCCTCCATTCCTAAAATAAGAGACATGACTTTACATAATGGAAAGGTTCCCTTTTTGCCTGGGGAAATTGACTAAGAAAAGTCAACACTAAGACATGTCTTAGTGAAAATATTAGATGTTCAAGTAAAAGAAAATACCTTCCAAGCCTTCAGATATAGAGACAAAAGAAAGAAAATAATCTTGCCATCAGAAGCAATGTATAAGGCTAGTCATTACTAGAGTAACACATCCAGGGAACTCAAGTATATAAAAGTATGGAAAGAAGGAATTTCATCTGTCCTTCAATATGAAGTCTAAGAAAAATAGTTCTACACAGTAATCTTGCAAAAATTTATAGAATATGGTATTCATGAGTCCTTCCTGAAGAATATACTAAAGGAATAACTTTAATCAACCAGGGGATGATTGAGAAACATTGGTCAAAAGACTCATTTTGATCATTGAATTATTTAACCATGGATCTATGACTAAAACTTAGATTTCCACAAAAGTGGAAGAATAGTGTGTAAATATCCTATATTCTGAGAAAGTTGAAATTATATAACTAAAAAGGGGGACAGAGGACTTCCCTGGTTGTCCAGCAGTTAAAATTCCGAGCTCCGAATGCAGAGGGCCTGGGTTCAATCCCTGGTCAGGGAACTAGATCCCACGTGCGGTAACTAAGAGACCACATACTGCAACTAAAGAGCCCACATCCTGCACGTGGCAACGCAGATCCTGCATGCCGCAACTAAGACCCGGCGCAGACAAATAAATAAATATTTTTTATAAAGGGTGGGGGACAGGAGAGAGAAAAAAGAAAGTGGAATACGTTCATTATTGCTGCATAGCTAATAAGAAGCAAAGAATATCATTTAAAGTCAACAAATCAAACAGCAGTAAACACAAGTAAAGAAAGGGGGACTAAGGACACCAAGTATTAATATGAACGTAACCACTAAAACAAAAACACAAACCTTTCTAAACACCAGAAGAAATGCAAACACAAAATGAAACAAAATTCAAGTAAAGAAAATAGAATACATAGCAAAAGCACACAATAAACATAAAGTAATGTAACAGAACTATTACTAAACTTAAATCATATTAATAAGTGTAAATAGGCATAAATTTTATTAGTCAGGATTCACCAGAGAAACAGACCCAATAGGAGATAGATAGATAGATAGATAGATAGACAGATATTTATTATGAGGAATCAGCTCATGTGATATGGAGGCTGAGAAGTCCCGCAGTCTGCCATCTGTAAGCTGAAAGCCAAGGAAAGTTGACAGTGTAGTTACAGTCAAAACCTGAAGTCCTGAGAACCCAGAGAGCCAATGGTGTTAGTCCCAGTCTGAGTCAAAGGCCCAAGAACTAGGAGTACCAGTATTCAAAGACAGGAGAAAATGGATGTCCTAGCTCAAGCTGAGAGAGAATTTGCCCTTCCTCTGCCTTTTTGTTCTATTCAGACCCTCAATGGATTAGATGTCTACCCACATTGGTGAGGACAATCTCCTTTACTCAGTCTGCTGATTCAAGTGCTAATCTCTTCTGGAAACACCCTCTGGAAACAGTTACACCTGGGAATAATATTTTACCAGTTATCTGGGCATCCTTTTGCTCAATCAAATTGACAAGTAAAATTAATCATCGCAAATGTTTCTATCTTAGTCTGTTAGGGCTGCTATAACAGAGTACCTAGATGGGGTGGCTTATAAACAACAGAAATTTATTTCCCACAGTTCTGGAGCCTGGGAAGTCCAAGATCAAGTTGCTGGCAGATTCAGTATCTGGTGAGGATCCATTTCCTGGTTCATAGATGGCTGTCTTCTCACTGTGTTCTCTCACATGGCAGAAGGAGTCTCTTTTATAAGGGCACTGATCCCATTCATGAGGGCTCCACCCTCATGATCTAGTCACCTCCTGAAAACCCCATCTTCAATGCCGTCGCATTGGGGGTTAAGTTTCAACATATGAATTTGGGATGGGGACACAAACATTCAGTCTATAGCACTTACCTACTAGAAGAAAAAGATGTTCGGATAGGCTTACAAAAACACATATTTGAAACTAAGTGATTCAGGAAAGGTAAACATAAAGGATTGGGGCAAAGTATGCCAGGCAAAAAGAAAACTAATACCTTGACCTAAAACAAGGTTAAAAAAAATTTTTAATTAAAAAAAATAATAAAGCAAGGTAAAATTCAGTCCAAAAAATAAGTAAATAAATAAGTGAGATGATGCAGAACACTCGATAACATTACAGGCTGCATTTCAAAATGAAGATGTAAAGCTTATGAATATCACTGCACCAAATAATACTAGCAATCTTCATAAAGCAGAAACTATGGGAGATGCAAATTGAAATGTACAGAAATCAATAGTGAAGGGAGATTTTAATACACCTCTCTCACTTCAATAAAGATGAAGTGGACAAAATATGAATATGGATAATAGAACTTCTAAGCAACATAATCAGTAAGGTAGATCTTATGTATATCTATCAAAATTTATACCCTGATTGATAATTGAGAATATACCTTCTTCTCAGGTGCCCATGAAACATTCATAAAAATTAACAATACATGAGATCATAATGAAGAAATTAGAAATTTCCATAAAAATAAAAACAGAGAGAATAAACAGATACACAAACAGTTAACTAAAACATGAAAAATAGGCAGAAAGAACAAAACAAAGATGCAAGGAAGAAATAGCTATTGAATCAGAAGAAATTTTTAAGCTCTCTTGGCACAATTTTATTCAAAGCCTAGATGAAATTTTAAAGCCTAGATGAAAAAGATAATTTTCTGGGGAAAATGCCATTTGCAAAATTGACACAAATGGAGATAGCTCATATAGATCAATTTTCATAATAAATAGAGAAAGTTATGAAAGAACTAACACACCCATAAAATTTCTAGGTTCAGGTGCTTTCCATGCTTTCTACCATTCCTTCAAAAATCAGATAATTCCAATTTCATTTAAGCTGTTTCAATTCACAGAAAAAGTATGCAAACTTCTGAATTTTAATATAAAGTGAAAATAATATTGATCTCTAAACCTGATAAAAATTGTGCAAAGAAGAAATCTGCAGGTCAACCCCAATTGTTAATGACTATACAAAAATCCAAAATAGAACTTTATTAACAGATCCAACAGCACATTTAAAATAATACAAGTGACCAAATTTTATTACAACAGTTCAAGGATGGTTCAATATTAGGAAATTAATATAATTCCAAATACTAATAATTATAATAAAAATAATATTATCATCTTCACAGATGCTCTTCTTAGATAATATAACTTAATATATCCAAAGGTAATATATATAAACTTAGCCTAATCACAGTGAAAATACTAGCACTTTTTTTTCCTGGAACTGAACAACTTGATTTTAATGTGCATATGGAAACAAGCAAGACCATCCAGGAAAACACCAAAAACTTAGAACAACAGCAAGGGAAACTAGTTCTCCCAGATGTTAAAACATACAAGGAAGCCTCTAAAATCAAAATAGTATGGAATCTGTCATAAGTTGACAGATACATCAATGGGAGAATATTAAAAGACCAGAAATAGACTCACCACAAGTGGAAAGTTGATGTTATTAAAGACAGAACCTCAAATCCTCAGAAAAATATGGACATTTAAGATAAATGATATAGGACAACTAGATAATCATTTGGGAAAACATGAAGTTGGATTCTTACATCATACTTAGATGAATTCATAGATGGATAGAGAAATGGATGGAAGGATAAATATGTGATAAAGCATAGAGTAAAAAAATGGTAGGTGCTGTGTAATGGATGTTCACGATAAAAATCTTTCAAATTTCCTAGATGTTTAAAATTTTCATAATATACATTAGAGGAAAGTGGAGGAGGTTTTTTTTAAGACACAGATGTTGGCTTGAAAGGGCCCCCATTTGCCAAATTAGGACAATTCAAGCATCAAAACCAATAATAAAAAGAATGGATTACAACAGAATGCATTAATTAAAAAAAAAAATCCATGAGTCCTTAGTGAATACTGAGAGAGAAAGGGAGAGAGAGAGAGAGAGGGAGACGGATTCAGATGCTAATACTGGAAGTGACCATTACTCCAACTCCTTACTGTGAAATTTGGCAATGAAAGAGAAAGAATTAGGCCCCCATTTGATCATTTTAGAATGATCTATAGTCCATGCCAACTAACTGATGGAAAATACAAGGGATGGAGGGAAAAAGTCAAAGTATACTAGAAGGAAAAAATCAGAAAACTCCAAAATGTAGGACGTTCTACAAGACAGAGGCCTAGTATTTCCTGAAGTCAATAAAAGCCATGTGTGAGAGATGTCTCAGATTAAAAGAGATAGAAGAGATATAACAATCAAATGCAATATATGAATCTTGATTGGTTCTTGGTTGGGGGAAAATTATAAAAGACATTTTGAGGACAACTGGGAAATTTTAATGTAGACTGGATATTAGATGATAATATAGAACTATTGTTAATGTTCTTCGGTGGAAAATGGCATTTGGTTATATAAGATAATTTTCTTATCTTTAGATATATGAGGGATAAAGAATCATTATGTCTGCAACTTCTTTCAAGTGCTTCAGCCAAAATAATTTTTTAAAAGAGACAGATGGTTATATAGGTCAAGATTGATAGATAGATAGATAATGGATAGATGGATAGATAAGTAGATAGATAAAGCATATATGGCCAGATGTCAACAACCATCAAATTTAGGTGGTGAGTATACAGGTGTTTCAAAAACACTGAGGCAGTTTGATACATAAATAATGTTCAGCACTTTTACATATGTAATTGTGTTCAATTCTCATAACCTCCCTGTCAGGTAGGCATTACTCTGTCCATTTTATGAATAAATAAATGGAGCTACCAACTCTTGACTAGTGTCACAAAGTGTAACTCAAACCCAGATCTGCTGACCTCAAGGCCAGAGCTCGTTAAGCGGCAGCCTTATCTACAAAGGAACTAGGCAGGGTTAATGATCACAACTCAGAGAGAACCATACAGAAAATGTTAAATTAAAATCACTCCAAGTCTTTTCCAAGCATTCCCAATAGAGGGCATAGGGCCAGCAGAAGGAGGAAGACTGAGAAGTGGAGTATGTTCTGGAATAGCAATTGTTCCTGGCTTTCGGGGTTGGAAGAATGAGGTGAGGAACTGAGCTAGAAAGGATAGCTGGGCCAAGTCATGGCAGGCCTTGAGTGCCATGCCAGGAGGTATGGGCTTTCCCTGGTTGGCGGTAGGGAACCATGGAAGGTTTATACACAGGCAAAGGACATGGTCAGATAGTGACGTGTTCACTGCTTTCTTCGTTCCCAGTGGGAGACCGTACTAAAACAAACACAAACAAAACCTACAGAAGGAATTGGAGCAAATTTTTGATACTTTATTTAAGAACTGAGCATTGGTCAAGTGAAAAAAACCCCAAAGCCTTAACAAGATAAAAAATTTATGTACAAAGAACTACTCAGTGGCTTATAATAACCCTTAATAGAGAGGGGGAAAATGAAAAGCTATTTCATAAAAGATTGAAACTCCAGGGTACTCAAGGTTTGAGTGTAGGCAGAAAGCTCGCTTGGCACCTTGGTTCATTAATTAATGGAGTGTTTCTATAATGGGAAGGCTTCATGGGGAATAGTCACTTTCTATGCTGGTTGGGGCACTGGCCATTACCCAAGGACTTGGGGAGCCAACAAGCCTGGGGAGGACCCTTCTACCCTCTCACCACACCACTGAGCCAGAGGCCAAGATTGAGGAGATAACAGAACCAGAGTCTTAGACTTGGAAAAGCTAAAAAGGTCCCAGCGTTCTCATTCTGGCCCTTGAAATCCACCTCATCATCTCTATCAAGGGATTATCTGCATTTTCTTCTCCATAAAACAAACAAAAGCAAACAAAGCATTTATTGTTCACTTATTTCTGATCACAAAACTAACACATGTTCACTGGTAATTTGGAAAATACGAAAAGGTACAAAGAAGAAAAGAAAAATCACTCATCATTTTACCACCCAGAGATAGACAGTTATATACATTTTACAAAATGTAAAATATGCTATTTTGTAATGTACTTTCTTCACCTAATAATATACTGTAAAATTTTACCCATGTAGATGAATAATCTTCTATGAAATCATTTAAAATTACAATTTAGTCCCTTTTTGTCGGACATTCGATCTGTTTACAATTTTTTAATTATAAATAATGCTATAATAAACACCCTTGAACACAAATCTTTTTGTGAATTTTGACTATTCCATAGAAAAATAACTTTTTAAGATGGAAAATCATGTGTTTTTCCTTCTCTGTGAGTCATGTTGTCCTGTAACTCCCCACCCATTATCAATGGCCTTTATTGCTTCAGGGGGGAGGCATTGGTATCTAGAGTCTAGACCAATCAGTCATTGCCCAACTTTAAGCCAAACTAGAGTTTTGAGGTCATAGCAAGATAGTAACCTTGAAAGACAGGCTTTGTTGAGAAAAATTAAAGTTTTAAGATCTTACATGCTTCATTACTGTTAAGAACAGAGCCTGGAAGTATCCAATTATGAATTTTTCCATAAAGTCATATTATAGAAAAGATGATGGGTATCGATAAGGTAAGTCCCCACCAGGGGGAAAGGGAGGAAAGAAGAGAAGAGAGGAGGATATATATGAAGGATAGAGTCAAGTGTCCTGGCTCCTCCTTCAGTGTGTAAGCCCCAGGATGGAGGCTGGGAAGGAACAGGTAGTAGAAAGATCCCATGTGTTATCGGTTGAAAGATGAAGCAAAGTGCATGTAGGCCTGTTGTACTTTTTATTGCTCTGGGAGGCAACACCCTTATAGGGCAACCCTCCACCAAAACGGGTAGCTGCCAGGAATTCTGGTGTGGTATAAATAGGCAGAGAGAGAAGCCAGTTCCCTTGGTTTATCGTGTAGGAGATCCAGAAGTTCCCATGTCCTAGAAGGGAACACAGCTGAGGGTACCGGGGTATAAGCTCACCACTGGTGCCCCCAATGAGGGGCTACAGCAGGCGGGCTACAGGATGAACCACTAAATCTGGAGATTAAACAGTATTTGGGCTAAAATAGAGGGAGTGTAGTACCAGCTGGAGCCACTGAAGTAGGAACCTGGTTAGCAGGAGAAAATGGTGGAACTTCCTGGGAGCAACCATGAAACATTTCCAGGGCACTATCCTCTGTATCAAGGTGGCTTGTCCCTCCTGTCCTTGAAGCACCAATCACTGTTCTTACCCCTTTTTTAATTGAGATTTAATTGACCTATAACATTGTGCAAGTGTAAGGTGTACAACATATTGATTTGATACATTAATAGCCATTGTAGCGTTAACTAACGCCTCCGTCACATCACATAATTATAATTTTTTCTAGTCCTTAGCTCTAAAGGTGCTCTGTCCGATGGAACTCAGGGTCTGAACTTTTGACACTGGAAATGCATCCACCACATACCAATGGATGCTTTCCTTGCCACTGGAGACCATCGTAGGAAAGAGAGGAGAGAAGTGATGAGAAACTCACTGCCCCCAGAGAAATTTACTCTACCTGTGCTTATAACAAAATGATTTTTCTTAATATTAATGGGCTTTCCATTGGCCTATCCCTGTGTTCTAGACAAAGTCTTACAAATATGTTTTATCTCACATGTCAGCTCCATTCAATTGGTGGGGAGAGTTTGAGGCACTGTGTTGAGAAGGATTCTGAGGCTTGGTCTGGCTTTCTATATAGGAGGGTGTCTGTGATCAATTAGTGATGTTGTCATGGACTTGAGAGGAGTGTATGATAGCACTTGGGCCAGTTATCCCCCTCCCTACTCTAAAGCCACATAAAATAAAAGTAACCCAGCTTTTACATACTGGTCCCGCAGTTATGGATACTGGGCTTATTTTCATCCTGCCCTCTGTTCAGTAAAACATCCCTGTTTTTTAACTTGTCCCTTAAGCTATGTGGTTTCCAGACTCCTTGTTAGCACTGGACAGTTTATTATTGCCCCCTTCCCCCATCATAAAACAGGGCACACAGAAACATATTCAAGCCCTAATTCAGTGCTGTTTACACACTCACTAAGTATTTGTGAGCACCCAGCATGTTCCAGATTCTCTCTTTGGCACCAGTGTGAACAAAGAGGGAGATCACAGCCCTGACCTGCTTCAGAGTAGTTTGACCAGCGAGGGTTAGTGTGAGATTGCCACCTGCCCTACTTCAGTCATGAGGAATCTGTTAAGACATTCTGAATGCTCATCTGATGAAACCCCTGAGGTCTTTGCATGTCTGCTACTGTGGAGCCCCGTCACCCCGACCCTGGACCTCTCCACTGGGCTGGAACTCGGGACAGGGCATCCCTTTCGACCCCTGTCAATTCTGTCTTTTCAGCCTGGCCCATCTCTCCTGGCTACTGAGGTTCCTCTGACTCCAGGTGCTGCCATCCACCATGTGCATTCTCAGGCCAGTCCTCACGGACAGAAAGGGACTCAATGTGGTTCCTATTTCTAACAAGAAGGAAAAGCAAAGCCAGCCTCACCACCAGAGGGGTCTCACTGCAGTGAGTATACATGTCATCCTTGGTCATCCATCTCACACACCCTCTGAGGGTCCAGCAAGGTTGGGAACCCACAAGCATGTGATAAATTCCATATTCTTCAGAGTTATTGCACATCTGCTGTGTGCCAGGCATACATATGAGTGTACAAAGATCTTAGACCTGTGGAACTTACGTGTTAGTAGGGGCAGTGGGGGTAGGCAGACAGAAAAGAACCTAATAAATTATATAGTGTGTGAAATGGCAATAAGGACATGAAAAAAGAAACTGTAGATTGGGGTGCCAATGGAGAGATTGCAGCGTTCAATATGATGGTCTGGGCAGGCATTATTGAGAAGGGGACATTGGAGCAAAGACTTGGAGAGTGTGAGGGGGCGAGTCATGCAGATATATGGGGTGGGGTGCAGGGATGATCCAGACAGAGGGAACAGCAAGGAGGACAGTGTGGCTGGAATGAAGCCAGTGACTGGGAGAATGGTGGGAGATAATGTCAGAAAGGCAATGAGGGCTGATCATGCAGGGTGTGTGGTCCATGGAAGGATGTGGAACCTTCTTGGGATAAGATGGGCAGCCATTCTGGGCATGACGTGGTCTGCCTTACATATTTAAGGGACTAGGGTGAAAGCAGAAGGCTAAGTCAGGGAAACTGGAACTGGAGCCCAGAGCCAGGCATGACCTGTCCAAGGTCACACAGGAAGTAGAGGACAGAAGCAGGAAGGGGACCAGTTCTCGAGACTGTTGCTACCCAGGGCTCTTCCCCTTGCCCCTTGCCACATCAGGTACCCCAGCCTCCAGATCAATAGTCCAGCTGGTCAGAGGAACTTCAAGCCAGTCCCCAAACCCTGAGTAAGACTTTCATGAAGAAATGGTGAGAGCAGCTCTGTGATTACAGCCTTAATTTTGCTCTGATTCAATACAGCTCTCCCCTCCGGCATGATTAGTCAGGTACTATTACCATTTTGTAATGAGATTAATGAGAGAATTCATTCAGAAGTCATTATCTTACCTAATAATGACCTTACTGATTACTGTATCTCCTTCAACTAGGTTACTGATTTTGATGAAAATATAATAAATATAGCTTGCAGCACCTGGAAATTTGTTCTCTGCCTGGAATAGTTCTGAGGTGAAGACTTATTTTTAAGAATTTCTTGAAAGTGATTAAATATTTTGGTTCTCCTGAGGCGGTATTTCTGTGTTTTCACAGATGACATTTTTGAAATGTATGAAATATTTGATGATAAAATATTTAATAAGCCTGGCGTTCATATTTTTCAGACATCTGTTTCTACTTTGAGACTGTCTGAATGTGATTTTACATGAAATTTCTATTTGCATGTTGTGTTGGTTTAAGAAAAGGGCTTGTGCTATGCATGACATATGCATCTCATAAAATAATGAATGCCTGTGCCTTGCAGTCCAGAAGATATTGTACAAGAAGCATTGTGGTCTGCATATTAAAATGCATCTAAGAAAATCATTAAATAAAAACAGAACCATTTCCAGGGGGGAATCATGCAACTCAACTCTTATTAATTGAGAACCTATTAGGTACAAAGGTACTATAGAAAATAAAGCGTTGACAAAAACTGCGTCTTGTCCTCAAGGTTCAGATTCAGTAAAGGTTTATTAAGCTCCTACTCATTGCCTGCTGCTTTTAGACCCGTCATCTCATTTATGAGAGTGGTACAAGGACTTAGGTTTCTGGACTCAAACATAGGGGTTCGAAGCCCTGCTTTATCTCTTCATAGTCATGTCACCTTGGGCAAGTCACTTAACCTCTCTATGCCTCAGTTTCCACATCTGTAAAATGGGGATAATAACTAACTCCTTGGTTTGTTGCAAGGATGAATCGTAAAATGAGAAAACAGAGTCTAAGGGTTAAAATGTTTGCTCAAGATCACAAGTCTAACACCATTGTAAAGCAATTATACCCCAATATACCCCAATAAAGATGTTTAAAAAAAAATGACCACAAGTCTAGTAAGTAGTGAAGCTGGGAGTCCCAGGTCCTCAGACTT
The DNA here is from genome assembly GCF_003676395.1 of Aethalodelphis obliquidens. Taxonomy (NCBI): domain Eukaryota; kingdom Metazoa; phylum Chordata; class Mammalia; order Artiodactyla; family Delphinidae; genus Aethalodelphis; species Aethalodelphis obliquidens. Next base: position 20,052,014 of record NW_020837951.1, read on the forward strand.
TGAGTTTCGAGGCTGTTCTGTTGTGACACCCTGTCTCTTATCCCTGAAGTTCAACCTTGCTGTGAAAACAGAGCAAGCTTCAGTTTTGGAACTTGATGTAAGCGCTTATGTGATTTTCATAAATCTAAATAGCTGTTGTATGATACCCGCTTCGCTCCCTGTTCATCTCAGTCCACGCATCACCTGTAAAGATGGATGAGTAATTTGGAGGCCTGATTGATGTGGGTTTTGCCCTACGACTTTCCTCGAAGTTAATGAGAGCCAAGCGGTCCCAGATCCATGAATCACACCAGCTGAAAATGCTCCATTTAGAGGTAAAGAGAGAACAAAAGATCAACAGGATGCTGGGAAAACAGTCACACTCAGGGCTGTGCATTGGCTCCACAGTGAAACTCCACATTTGGAAGTATGTTGGGGGTGCTCGGGGCACCGGACTTGGAGTCAGATCTGGTCCCTTCTGTGCCACCAGTCTTGTTGTGGGATCTTGAATGAAGTCATCTCTCCTTGTGCATCTCTGGTTCCTTAACTTCCCCACAGGACTGAGCAATTAGAACATTGCTGATTATTGAGGGCCTACTACGTGTCAGGCTTATTCTAAGTGCCTCACTAGAACACACACATCTCATTTCATCTTCACAAGGACCTTATGAAGCATCATTAGCCACATTTTGCAAATGAGGAAACTGAGGCACAGAGAGATTAAGTAACTTACCCAAGGCCACCCAGCTAGAAAGTAGCAGAGGCAGGATTTGAATGCAAGCAGGCAGACTCTGGAGCCCTGGCCTATAGCCTCTACCTATATTGTCTTACGGGTATTAAAACGCTTTATGCACATGTGAGGTTGCCATTACTATTATCATATCACTCATTGTATTTATATATTTATTTATTTATTTGCGGTACACAGGCCTCTCACTGTTGTGGCCTCTCCCATTGCGGAGCACAGGCTCCGGATGCGCAGGCTCAGCAGCCGTGGCTCATGGGCCCAGCCGCTCCACGGCATGTGGGATCTTCCCGGACCGGGGCACGAACCCGTGTCCCCTGCATCGGCAGGCGGACTCTCAACCACTGCGCTACCAGGGAAGCCCACTCACTGTATTTTGATTGAGGTTCTCAATGAGAAAGGAGATCAAAGAAAATGAAATTACTTTGTATGACGGTGAAAGACAGCTCGGAGGACAGATGTGACAGACACAGGCATCAACACACTGCCTCATAGTTGTCCAAATAGGGAAAAAGAAAGAGATGAGATGTAACAAAGCCAGGGAAAGGGACCCTGCAGAAACAATTTATAAAAGCTAAGTAAGAGACAAAGCTCTAAAGAGATATTGATCAACCTCCATCCTTGAGTGTCTCTGCCTACACCCCCATAGGCAAAACTGAGTGGGAAAACTCCTGGATGGGACAAGTAGGTAACATCGTGCCATTTGAAATGTGGACTGTCAACAAACAGTGACATTGCTCAGGGCTTGTTAAAAATGCAGAATCTCAGGTTCAACTCCCCAAACCTACAGAATTATAATCTGCATTTTCGCAAGATGCCCAGGTGATTCCCTTGCACATTACAGTTGGAGAAACCGCACTCTAAAGCCACATGCCAACAACTTGGGGGACCATGTGCTGAGCCAGAAGTTAGAAATTGTGACCTAGGAAGCAGGTGAAAGATGCCTAGTTTATGTTGTTTCAAAGGCAAAGGATGCAAAATCATGGAAATTAAATCAGAGATAGTATGGGGACATGCAGTAGATACACACATATGGGGTGAGCCCTGGCATTTTTACTAGGGTAATGAGAAGTCTGAGCGCAGAGGCCCCAGTAGGATTCAGACCGACTGGGATCTCATCTAAACCCGGACACTGCTGCCCTGTGGGACTTCGGAAAAAGCCAGATTAAGGAGTGGACAGCTGGACAACTGCCCAGCGCACAAATCCATGAGGGAAGCTAAAGGATCGCTGGAATAGATTGGTGAAATGGAACGTGGTTCCACTTCCACCAAAGTAGACAGCACCCCCCAGTGGAAAATAAAAACAAAACATTCCTCTGAAGCACAGTCCTGTTTTCAGTGGACAGGTCACAGTGGCCTACAATTTTGTAAAAGTCCTTTCCGTAAAGTTGGGCTGTTTTCTGGAAACAAACGGCTTATTTCGTTATCTAAATATAAAACCCTTTAACACACCTACCAAAAAGTTGTACAGTTTAGCAAATCGCAAAAGAAAACTGAAGAGAGTGTAAGAACCACACAAAAGTGGGGAATATTTGGAATGTTCAGCAGGTATTTTTCAGAATGTTGACACTACTTCTGCCTGAGGAAACAAATAAGCAAGTAAATTTCTTTGTACAGTTTCTATTAATATGAAGCAAATCTCTCTTTCCCTCTTGAAACAGATGTTAGGCAAATCTTTAAGGGCATTGGTTTGGAGGGTTACTAACCAAACCACCAGCCTGGACCACTGGTGGCCCTTCATCCCTCTCTGCCCTTTGCTGAATCTCTTCCCCACCCTGTCCTTCCTTCCTCACGGGTAGTAGGGGGCTTAAGCGAGAAAGTGGATTTCGAAAAAGTACAACAAAGTACTTCAAACTATAAACCCAACAAAAGAACAACCAGAGTCAAAAAAATAAAAGGTCCCCAGGCAGCATCACTGGTTCCTGCTCCTGGGGAATTGTCCTGGTCAAGAAACTTGGCTGACCATGAAACAAGGAAGCAACAAACTGGACCAGAACCCCCAGGCCTTTACATTAAACCCTGCCATGAGTCTTTTAATAAACACTTTGTTAGGTGCTGCTGAAAATGTGGAGATATTTATTGTAATGTCTCCCTCAAAAAGCTTATAAGCTGCTAGAGCTAGTGACTAAAAGCCTGAGTTTGGAACTAGACAGACTTGGTTCCAAAATACTCTGCCATCTAATACGTGGGTGACCCTAGCGAGTCATGGTACTTCTCACGGTGCTGGCTTCCTGGTCTGTAACGCGGGCAAAACAACTGCTCTGGTTAGGAATTGTTATGGCAGAACCTTCGTTCCTCCCACCACGTTTCCGTGTGGACGGAACACCAGGGGAGTAACACTCTTGACCCGTCTCTTCCTCTTCCGGGGGAGGGCCCGGGAGGAATGCGTCACCGGATGTGGAGCAACAGCCTCTGGACCGGGTTGTCAGAGGGTGGAGCTAATTTATTCAAAAGTTGCATGTTTGAAGATATTCACTTTTTTTGTCCCCTTGCTCCACAGCAGTGAAAGGCAGAAGTGCTGAGTAAGTAGGTGACTCTAGGGCCCAAACCTACCCCCGGCTGGGCTGTTCCAAGGTCTAAATTGTAAAAGGGGAGTGAAGGGAGGTTTCTTAGCAAGCTCTTTGACTGGAGGTATGAAGACACATTCTCCAGTTTATCAATAAGAAGCTAACATTGGTCTCCCTTGGCCTGTCTCCTGGATCTTGTTTCTCAACTGGTCCTCGTTTTGAATGTGAAAGAGGGAAGTGTTTTTTATTGAATCCCTAGAAGTCCGCTAAGGGCATTGTGGGAAGAAAATGAGATATGTATGGAAAGCATCTGCCTATCAGAGGCATCAGTAATTTTAGATTGTACTAGAGAAATTAGTCATTAAATATACACATTAAGTTTTTAAAGGTAACCACTAAAGGAATATAAATAAAATCTATGCTTCCTAGTCAACAGGGGCAAAAGGGGGAACAATATATAGAAGACCTTACAGAATAAAAGCAGGAAAGAAAAAAAGAAAAAGGATAAAAAGGGAAAAAAAAAGATGTAAGTAAGTCCAAAAACTAGGGATCAAATAAATATAAACAAATTAAATTGACATTAACAGCAGAGACTATCAGATTTAATTAAAAGAAAATAACAAAGGTTCTGACAACTTAAAATTTTTCATGCCTTTCATCTCTTTAGAGGAATCTTTAGCAATGAATATTGCTTTTTTTGAGAAAATGTTTATCTGACGTTCCATCCCATTTCTTTCTCTTTCGTTAAATTTAAGTATAATTACATTTCATACTTCAATTTTAAACCAGCATGGACAGTATAAAGTTTTTCTTATAAAATGTTTCCTTTCTTTCTTTTCTCTCTTTCTCCCTCATTTCTTCCCTTCTTTCTCCTTTTTGGTATGTTCACACACAGATGTTCAAATATTCGGACATAACCCATATGTCGCCTGCTCTTATAGAAAGCCCTGATTTTTGCACTGGGCCAATCTTGAGGTAAGACCCCAAAGTTCAAGGTTTATCATTAGAAATTCCACTTATTCCAAAGGATCTGTGAGCCAAGCAGACGTTGCTGATGATTTGGTAGGAGAAAGAGTGGCAGGGCTTGCTGTGCACTGTACAGCTAACAGCTTAACAAATCCCTATAGACGCCCCCCCTCCAAGTTCTTCTTCAGTGTCATGATCAACTAGGAAGGGTTGCCATTTCCCTGGATCTTTTCCTTCACTCTCAATCTTCTCAGCATCTGACTCTAGCTCCCTGACTCCTATACTCTTAACCTCTTTCCCTTTCTTATGCAGGGCAATTTAGCTTTGTCGCAGCCATTCCAAAATTCTCGTTAGCTATATCCACCATCCCGCTCAACAAAGTAACCAACTCTGCTCCTAGTACCAGGATGTCCCCTCATTAGAAAGTAACAAGGACTATGAATAACAGCTGACCTCTGTCTTTTCACACAAGAAATGGCTTAAGTGAACACAAAACTTGTCATAAGTTCTCATCTTCAGTGTTTACAATGAAATCATACTGCTGAAAGAAAAATTAAAATAAGATACTCAGATGCTTTCAGAGAGGAATAGAGGAAAAATAATCAAAATTAAAGAGAATTTTCAATAAAAACACCAAAATTCCACCACCCTAACACAGCATTATTATTATTACTGTTATTATTATTTCAATTTCCCTTGGGTTTTATGTCAGTTTATTTATAGCCATTCCCTTAAGATGAACTCACCTACATTTTGATGCTGTGTTAAATCCATGTGGGTATCTTATTCTTTCTTGCCATCTTTCTGACACTTTACACTGATTAAATCGTCAGCATTTCATAAATGATATTTTTATATTTTAAGACATTCATATCTTGCTTGATCCATAAGCTTGGTGATGGGATTCTAGTGAAGGATCAAGTCAAAAGGAGGCTTTATAATTTATTACACTTAGTGTCTTGGGTACCATTGGAAAGTGCGTTCGAAATATTAAATTTTGAAGAAAGGATTTTTAACAAACATCCTAATAAGTCCTTAAATTGTTCAAAAGTAAATTAAAAAGGAACAAATTACACACACAAGGATAAAAACAATCCCATAATCAAGGGATGTTTAAAATAACTCTTAGAAATATAAAATTATGAGAAGTACCCGTAGACAATTGGATAACAAATACTTAATATGTCAAAAGATGATAAAATGAAAAATAATATGATAATTGAATAGATATTAAAAACACCTAAAGGCAGAGGGGTGAATTTTCAGAGAATTGGTTATTAGATGAATTGATAATTAGGCAAAGTGGTTTTCAGAGATTTGATCTGTTACCATTTCAACTTAGTTGCAATCTGAATATTCATTTCATGTGCTGTTTCCTTCTCATTTCACATTATAACTAAAGCATTTTCTTTTGTCACATATTCTTTATAAAATTAATTGCTATCTCAATGATGTTTGTTTTTTTCTGATTATCAAAGTAATATGTGTTCATTATAGAAAATTTGAAAAATACACAAAAGCATAAAGGAGAAAACAAAAATCAACCATAAGCCCATCACCTGGAAATAATCAGTTTCGTTTTAATGAGCGTCATGATGGTCTTGGTGGTATTGGGTTGGGTTGAGATGGTGGTGGGGGACCTATAAATGGCAATGACTATTTTTGTCAGTTTATTATTCTGTCATAGTTGTTCCATAATTCTATCAGCTATTTCCAATTCATGGGTAATTTTTTTTTTAACTTCTGCTTTCTTGCCTGTATAGATGGTATTGTTTTGTACAGTTTTAGGCATATAATTTTCTGCCTTGGTTGAATGTTTCTCCCTGCAGGAAAATTTCCTTAGAATGGGATTATGGGATCAAAAGTTCTTATTACATAAAATTTCAACCCCCAGACAGTTCAGAAGAGAAGATTGAGGCCCGGAAAGGAGAAGGGACTTACCTACAGTTATTTAGCCTTGGAGTAGCCTACATCCAGGTCTCCCAACTCCCAGCTACTGAGATCTCGCACTATTTAGGGTAGTCTACTTAGGGTAAGAAGACATTCCAGATAACAGGAATCCGTTATTGTTGGAAGCCATTCAGTTTGTTATTCTTCTCCCATTAAATTTAAAGAGACTATAAAAGTTTTCTAATAACCAAATCCTTCAAAATGAACTGTTGGAAGGCTCTGAAGTGTCACCCTGGGGCAAGACATTTATTAGCCTCAAATAAATCTCCACAAAGCCTTTACAGGACCTTTAAAACCCAGTTCCACAACAAAATGCGTGTTTTTATTATAAACTGAGTTTTCATCATCAGCACGAATGCTAACGGTGCTGCTGACATGGTAAACAGAAAGCATATGAGCAATCATAAACATTCACACACCTTTGGCAGAAGTCATTGTTACCGAGGACGACGGTTCTGGCCAAGTTCTGATGGGCTCTCTCAGAGAAATGGAGGATTCAAAATGTGAGACAATCCCCCCACGCCTGCCCAGCCACTCACACACAGGAAAGGGCGGAGAGAGGCAAAGATCACCGCAGCTCCAAGTCTGAAGGCCCGGGTGGCTGCTCTGTGGGAAACGTGAAAGACCTGGGCTGGAAGGATCCTGTCTGCATGGGACTCACTTGTGCAGCTGGGAGGCAGGATGGGAAGACTGAGATCACCAGACACCACAGGCGGACCCACACTACTTCCTTTTTGTTTTGATTGAGGTAAAATTCACATGACAGTCACCATTTTAAAGTGTATAGTTTAGTAGCGTTTAGTACATTCACAGTATTGTACAGCCATCACCTCTATCTAGTTCCAAAACACTTTCATCACCAAAAAGGGAAACCCTGTACCCATTAAGCAATCACTTCCCATCCCCATCCTCCCCTTTCTCCTGTCCTTGGCAATCATTCATATGCTTTTTGTCCCTATGGACTTGTCTATTCTCAATATTTAGTATTTATGGAATATATAATATGTGGCCCATTGTGTCTGGCTTTGTTCACTTAGCATAATATTTTCAAGGTCCATCCGTGTTGAAGCATGTGTCAGTACTTCACTCCTTTTTATGGTTGAATAATATTCCACTGTATGGATCTGACACATTTTGTTTATCCATTCATCAGTTGATGGACATTGGCATTGTTTCTACCTTTTGGCATTTGTGAATGGTACTGCAATGGACATATGTAAAAATTTTTTAAATATCTATTTTCAGTTCTTTTGGACATATTCCTAGGAGTGGAATTGCTGGGTCATATAGTAGTTCTGTGTTTAACTTTTTGATGAACTGCTAAGCTATTTTCCACAGAGGCTGTACCATTTCACATTTCAACCAGCAATGTACAAACGTTCCAATTTCTCTACATCCTTGCCAGCACTTGCTATTTTCCATTATTATTACTATTATTATTATTGCCACTCTATCAAGTGTAAAATAATCTCTCATTGTGGTTTTGATTTGCATTTTTAAAATAAATTTATTTATTTTATTTTTGGCTGCGTTGGGCCTTCATTGCACGGGCTTTCACTAGTTGAGGTGAGCAGGGGCTACCCTTCGTTGTGGTGCACGGGCTTCTTATTGTGGTGGCCTCTCTTGTTGTGGAGCACGAGCTCTAGGTGCACAGGCTTCAGTAGTTGTGGCTCGTGGGCTCTGGAGCACAGGCTTCAGTAGTTGTGGCGCACCGGCTTAGTTGCTCCACAGCATATGGGATCTTCCCGGACCAGGGCTCAAACCTACATCCCCTGCATTGGCAGGCAGATTCTCAACCACTGTGCCACCAGGGAAGCCCTGATTTGCATTTTTAAATAACTAATGATGTTGAGCATCTTTTCATGTGCTTTTTGGCCATTTGTATATCTTCTTTGGAGAACTGTCTATTCAAGTCCCCTGCCTATTTTTAAACTGGGTTATTTGTCTTCTTGTTGTTGAGTTTTAGGATTTGTATATTCTAGGTATGATTCTCTTTTATATTCTAGGTATGATTTCCTTATCAGATATATTATTTGTAAATATTCTCTCCCAGTCTATAGGTTGTATTTTCACTTTCTAGGTAGTGTTCTTTGATATATGAAAGTTTTAAATTTAGATTAAGTCCAACATCTATTTTTTCTTTTGTTGCTTCTTTTTTTTTTTTTGGTGTCATATCTAAGATTTATTACCAAATCCAAGGTCATGAAGATTTAACCCTCTGTTTTCATCGAAAAGTTACAGTTTTAGCACTTACATGTAGGTCTTTGACCTGTTTTTGAGTTAATTTTTGCATATGGTTTAAAAAAGGGTCTAACTTCATTCTTTTACATTTTGAGACCAGTTGTCCCAGCACCATTTGTTGAAGAGACTGTTCTTTTCCTCAGAAAGGTGGTCTTGGCACTCTTGTCAAAAATCAACTGACCATAGATGTGTGGGTTTATTTCTGGGCTCTCAATTCTCATTGATCTATATTTCTATCCTTTTGCCAGTAAGACACTGTTTTGATTATGGTAGCTTTGTATACGTTTTGAAATTGAGGTGTGAGTTCTCCAACTTTGTTCTTCTTTTTCAAAACTGCTTTAGCTCTTCAGGGTCCCTTGAAATTCCATATGGATTTGAGGATAAGCTTTTCCATTTCTTCAAAGAAAAGAAAAGGCCATTGGTATTTTGGTAGGAATTGCATTGAATCATTAGGTCACTTCAAGGAGTATTGACATTTTAACAATATTAAATCTTTGAATCCATAAAAGTGGATGTCTTATTACTAAGCCATAAAAAGGAATGAAATTGAGTCATTTGTAGAGATGTGGATGGACCTAGAGATTGTCATACAGAGTGAAGTAAGTCAGAAAGAGAAAAATATTGTATATTAACGTGTATTTGTGGAATCTAGAAAAATGGTACAGATGAAGCAGTTTGCAAGGCAGAAATAGAGACACAGATGTAGAGAACAAACATATGGACACCAAGGAGGGCAAGGAGGGGTGGGATGAATTGGGAGATTGGGATTAACATATATACACTAATATGTATAAAATAGATAACTAATGACAACCTGCTGTATAGCACAGGAAACTCCACTTTGCTGTACAGTAGAAACTAACACAACATTGTAAAACAACCCCAATTTGAAAAAAAAGTGATGTCTTTCCATTTATTTATATCTTTAATTTCTTTCAGCAATGTTTTACAGTTTTCAGTGTATAAGTCTTTACAACTCTTTAGTTAAATTTTTCCTAAATATTTTATTCTTTTTGATAGTATTTTTAATGAACTTGTTCTCTTGATTTACTTTTGGATTATTCATTGCTAGTATATAGAAATATAACTGATCCTTGCATGATGATTTTTTATTTTATAACTTTGCTGAGTTTATTTATTAGCTGTAATAGTTTTGGGTTGATTCTTTAGGCTTTTCTATATATGAAATTATGTCATCTGTGAATAGAAATAGTTTTACTTCTTTCTTTCCAATCTGGATGCCTTTTATTTCATTTAAGACATTGCCCTGATTGCCCTGACTATAGCTTCCAGTACACTGTTGAATATAAATGAACAGAGTGGGTATTCTTATCTTGTTCCTGATCTTAGGGGGAAAATATCTTTCTCTTTCCCCAGTGAGTATGATGTTAGTTGTGGAGTTTTCACAAATGACCTTCAGCATCCTCAGTTTGCTGTGTATCTTTACCATGACCACCCTATTGCTTATTCATTCATTTCACAGCATCTCACAACACCTACTGACATACCCCTGTGCTGTGTGCTGGGAAGGGACAGTCATGGTACCTTCTCTTTCCTAGCTCACACTGACACAGGGGAGATGGACACACAGACAGACAATTATAACACAGAACCATAAGCATGCAGGGGCATCTACTCCTGTCTGGGTTAGAGAAGACGTTTCTTGGTTTGGGTCCCCTGAAAACAGAGCCTGAGGCAAGGACCTGGGAGCAGAGAGTTTGTTTGGGTGATGATCCGAGGGCGTAGGAGGAAAGAGGGAAAGCCAGTGAGGGTGTGGAATGGGCACATTTGAGGGTAACCAGGGATCCATTCTAGGGAATTCTCTGAAGAACTGAAAAGAATATGCCTCAGAACTGTCCTTCCAAAGGATGGGAGGGTGGAGCCAAAAAATCAGAGAGCCCCAGCAGGCCCTCGAGGTGGAAGCTGGTGGTAGGACCTGGCGACGGGCTGGGGAAGTGCCCACCACAGCTACAGCTGCAAGCGGAGGTGAGGAAGGGGAGGTGGCATGAAGACTAATGGCATCTCCTGTGTGGGTTCGGGTCGGGGGTCACCAGGAGGAGTAGCTGCGATGGCATCAAAAATGGAGAGAAATTAGCTGTGTGGGGCTGGCAGGGGAGATCGTTCAGGGCTTTGGACACTGTCCTGAGAGCAGTGGGAGATCAGCCAATGAAGGATTTTAAGTCTGGAAGTGCCGTGATCAGCTTGATCCTTTTGACCGACCGATGCCTCCAACTTCAGCGCAGAGAATGGACAGGAAGAAAGCGAAAGTGAAAGCATAGACTCCAGCGGGAGGCTATTGTAGAGGGCCAGGCCAGAGGCCATGGGTCCTTCCCATGAGCGCAGCAGGGAAATCAAGAGCAGTGGACAGATGTGGAGCTGTTCAGAGGGACGGCTCCACAGGAAAGGCCGCAGGGCTGGGTGCCGGGAGTGAGGGACAGAGAAGTCAGGGACGTTGCCTAAATTTTCGGCTTGAGTGGTTGGGTTTCTGTGGTGTCATTCATGGGAACAGGGAATCCAAAAGCACGAGCTAAACCTGATGAGGTCAGTTTTGGACACGCAGAAGTGGACACGAACCTGGGGAACTTCCCAGGGGTGAGAGGTCCCACAAGACGGCTCCAGCCTTATTTCGCCACCCGTTAGAGCCAAGCTGATGCGCCTTCCTTCCTGTGAACGGCCTGGCCTCGGTACCCACGAGCGTTTGTGGATTGAATAAATGAGCAGCTGACTGCTGGTCCCCACACACACCTCGCTCACTTTGCTCTCTTCCTTATTTCCTCCCTCTACCTCTTTAAATCTTGCCCATCCCACCAAGCCACATCCTCCAGGAGTCACCACCTTTGCGGCCAGTCTGCAGAGCCCAGGGCAGGAGCCATGAGGAGCCCTGGGGGTCGGGATGGGGCTGACACACACACGCGGCTCCTTCACTGGAAGCAGCCTGCGGGGCCCAGAACAATCATATCCTCTGCCCTGGCCTAGACACAGGGATGGTGGAGGGCCTCCAGAGGGGGCTCCGGGCTCCGAGGAAACCTCAGTGGAGAGGGCCAGACAGGCTCGGTAGATCAGGGAGCACGGAGCTCTCGGGCTGGGGTGGGTTCCTGCCTGCCTGCCCAAGCGTAAGACTTGGTGACAGCAGCCATGAAGCCAGCAGGTCCTGCCAAGGTGGCTGGAAAGGAGCGTGCAGTTGCCCGTGATGTGGGTCAGTGTGTCAGGCGCCAAAGCCAGAGGACCCAAGGCGGAACCACACACCCTGGCTCCCAGGGCGAAGGAACAAGCAGTGATGCAGGGGCAGTGGATGGCAGCTCGGCCGCCCGGCCAGCTTCCCGGTTCCTTACGTGTGCCTCTGCGCAGGTGGCTCGCCGTCCCCGTTGAACCCAGAGCACAGCATGCTCAAGCCCAGCCTCCTCGCCTTTGCTTCTGCAGGACCACGATCCATGATGCCTTCTCCAATTCTCTCCGTCCATCCACATCCTCCTCCACGTTCAGAGCCTCAGTCAGGTGGACGCTCAGTCCTTCTTAGCTGTCACTTCCCCTTTGATTCAGTGCCACCTCCCCCAGGGAGCCTTCCCTGAGTAATCCTTCATTAGAGGCAGCCAGTAAAGTTCAGAGGTTATAAGCCTACCAGCCTGCCCTGCAGATTTTGCGCATGCCAGCCTCCATAATCTCGTGAGCCAATTCCTTAAAACCAATCTGTCTATATCTATAAAACACACACACACACACACACACACACCCTATTGGTTCTCTTTCATTGGAGAACCCTGACTCACTCATATACTTAGGAACCCTGCAAAGTGCCTGAGGGAAGCCCTCCCCAGATGGTTGTTTATATTAATTCCGTGAAGAGTTGAGGGGGTCTGTGTGTCTCATCTGTAAGCGGAGACCCCCATCTTCGCAGCCTCTATCAGCTCCACACCCTGTGCATCCATGCGGTGCTCCTGGCTGGGCTGAAATGGGAGGAGAGAATAAGACCCAAGAGTCTTGACTCAGGTTCCCTGCAATTAGATGAACTTTGGGGGAAAAGTTAAATCCAGAGGCCCTAACTCATGTTCTCCCTTTGATTTCCCTTCTGGTACTGTATTTTGAAACTAATCTTTGTTAAATAAAAATGGTTGATGACAAATTAATGTCTCCCTCCCAGCAAATACAGTGTGGTGGGCAGTCGTCTACACGCTTAGGTAACATCTGATCACCATCACTGGGTTTTGGTGTCTACAATAGTTTCCTATAAATAGATGTTAAAAAAGACATACTTTAAGACTTACTCTGCAGTTATGATTATGAACATCTGTTAATGTTTACAGAAGTCCCAGACTAAGTTAGATAATGTCAGAGCAAAGAATGTACACGGAAACTCCCACACCCTTCGGGTTTTACTTTTATCCACAAACGTGTTGGGAGACTCAGGGCACAGCGCTTCTCAGGGGGCAAGTTCATGGTCATTAAAGCATGAAGGAGCCCATAATATCAGTGGTGCTCAACACAGGGTCTTTCCAGGAGAAGAAGGCTCGCTTTTAAAGGCTGGAACTTCACCAGAGCTTAAATGTGCCTGGACACACCAGCCTCGCCTAGAAGCATGCTCTAAGGTCTTAAACCTCACCGAGCAAAAGAGACCACACATAACCCAAGCGGCCCTGGGGGAGCCTGCACCCCAGCAATGGCGGAGCTCGTTTGTGCCTTGGAAGAAAACTGCAGCCTCTGTCAAATGATGTCATCTCACCCCGCAATCCTGACGCATCTTAAATAATATTTTGAGGCTGATCTTGACATGCTTGATCAAGCTTCTGGCAGAAGTTTCTCTTTCTATTTATTTATCTGATTAATTTTTACTTTGTCAAGAGCTGACTCAGAACAATTGGACAGGAAAGCTGGTTCATTCTGCCTGGGCTCCCTTGGTGACTGATTTTTGACCTACGAATGAAGTACGTCTTTGGATGCCCATTGTAGTTTATCTATTTGTAGAAAACGAGGCATTTTCATTAGTATTATTTTTAATATAAGACTATGAAACTGCATGGCTCTTCCCTACCTGTGTTGATCTCCTTTATTCGGGTGGTTATGCTTATTTCTCATTTTAATTGTGTCTCCTTTTTCCATTGATTAGATTTGCCAGAAGTTTGCATTTTATTCATCTTTTTAAAGAGCTAGCTCATGGTTTTATTTATTAATTCCACTGGGGTTTTTGTTGTCGTTGTTCTCTATTTAATTTTAATCTTTATTATTTTATTATTCTTACCATGTTCCTCTGGGTTGTTTTTGTTCCTTTTCTAGTACATAAAGTTGGTTGCTTTTCTCTTTTTTAAAGATAACATTGTTTAAAGTTGTGAATTTCCCTGTAAGTTCTGCTATGTCTACATCCTGGAAAATCATCTATTTATCACTTTCATTGGTTTAGATATGTTTTTATAGACAAATGAAATATTTTAGAGGAAAAATAAATCATAAGCAACAAAACAAACAAAAACCCCGAAATCACCAGAAATCCCATTTCCCAGAAAGATATATTGACATTTTAGTATACATTTTCTAGATTTCTCCTTTGCAAATTTATACATATAGATTTTTAAGTTTTTACAAAATGGGGTCACACTTAACACCATTTTGTTATATGTTTTATTTATCTAAATAATAAAATTAAAACATCTTTCCTTGTTATTAAGACTAAATTTACACTGTCAGTTTTAATGGCTGTTGAAGATTTATTCTGTTGTACAGATATCCCATAATTTACACTACCAATTACCTATTATTAGACATTTAGGTTGTTTTCATTTATCTTGTCATCATAAAAAAAAAAGCAACCACACTGCAATGTATATTCTTGTTGCTGAATATTTGCATACCTCCATGATTATTTCCTCAGGATAAAGTTGTAGTAATAGAATTGTTGGCTGAAAGGAGCTGGTATGGCTTTAAGACTTTTGATGTATTCCTTTCATTCCTCCCCAGAACAGGTGTACCAGTGATTTGCTCTCAGCCTGGAAGCTCCCGTTTCCATCTACCCTCACCAATACTGAGTGTGTTTAATCTGGGACTATTGGTGGGAGAAGAAAAAGTTCTTTTACTCTGAATGTATTTTGTTTTTAGAAGGGGTGAATATTTTTGTAATTTTATGTGTATTTACCACATAGTTTTTGGATCGCCTTTTCACATCCCTTACCCTTTCATCTTTATTCTTATTAATTTACAAGGTCTTTTTGCTGTTTGTCATACATATTACAAATACTTTGGCCATTTTATTGTTAGACTTTCAAATTTGCTTAAGTATTCTTGTCTTACGGAATTTGTAAAGTTTTATTCAGTTAAATATATCAATCTTTTCTCTTTCATGGTTTTTGTTTTTGCACATATGCTTAGAAAGATCTAACTGACGCAATGAAGATCAAATGATTATGCATTTCTTCTTATTTATATGTTTACATTTAAATCTTATAAGCATCTGGATTTATTTTAGTGTGTGGTAGAAACTGATTTTATTTCTTGCCAGTAGCCAGTTGGTCTCAGTCATACCCTACCCTTTGCCCATGGAAATGACAGTTGTCATAGAAAAATTGTATACTGGCATACCTTGTTTTATTGCACTTTGCTTTATCGTGCTTTGCAGATTTTGCATTTTTTACAAATTGAAAGTTTGTGGCAACTCTGTGTCAAGCAAGTCTGTTGGCGCCATTTTTCCACCAGCAGTATTTTTAAATTAAGGTATGTACATTGTTTCTTTTCACATAATGCTATTGCACACTTATTATATGAAATACTATAGAGTAAACATAACTTTTATTTGCACTGAGAAACCAAAATTAATTCGCTTTATTGCCATATTCGCTTTATTGTGATGTTCCGGAACCAAACCTGCAATATTTCCGAGTTATGCCTGTACAGACATGTACAAAGTCACACCCTTGTGTCTGCTTCTGGCTTTCTATTTTTGGAGCTTTGAGTGTCCATTCGCAGAGCCAGCTCCAGTCACTGTAGTGGCTGAAAGGGCCAGCTCTGGAATCATTCTGCTGACACTTGAGCCTGTTCCCCTCGCTGACAGGCTCTCTGACTTGGACAAATCACTGAAACTCTGAGGGTGGTTGTAAGGATTTAGAGGAAGGATACATATAGAGTTCTCGACTCGGTACCTGACACATTCAAGGATTCCATAATGTACGTATTACTGCCACAGACACATATCCACCAGTGGAACCCGATGTCAGCGGCATCCCCCTTACCCCTCAGGGTACAGTTGGCTTCATCCCCCAGAGCGGGTAGAAGGAGCGAGCTGGGCAAGCCCAGGGCCAGCTCAAGGTTCTAGTGAGTTCTGGGGCCGTCCCTGCTGCCTCTGCTGATCTTCACCCCTTACCCTGGTTGTGAAAGTCTGTCCCTGCTCAGAGCTCCAGCCCCCCAGCTCTGATGATCACAGTAGATGTTCCTAAGTCCAGGAAGTGGCGGGGGGGGGGACAGAGAAGGCACTTACGTGGAAGACAGATGAGCATATAAAAGTGGAGTGGGAGGCCTCCCCATCAGGACCACACCCCGACAGTGGGTTTCACTAGGCTTCCCTTAACTGTCTTAGCACCTCTCCCCCTCTGTGTCCCCTCCCTTCTCTCACTCTCCCTCCTGTCCCTCCCTCCTTGTCCCTCCCCTGGAGTCAAAACCACATATGCCTTCTCATGCCTCCAACAGAGCAGCTGCCCCATCTTCTGTCACCTTGGCCCCTGCCTAGTCCACACCCACAGGCTTTCCTCCTCCCTGAAAGGCCCTCGCAGGGCATTTTCCCAAACAAAGACAGTTCCTCCCCTAAGAGGGGTTTGGCACCGGTTGTCAAGATGCTAAAATAGTCTTCACCTTGTCATGTTACCAATAATAATAATAATAATAATAGCACCCACAGTTATTCAATGCATACGATAAGCCAGACACATACTCTATACTATGTCTTTTAAACTTCACAACAATTCTACAAGGCAGCCACTGGGGGACAATTATTACAGAAGAAACATGACTGGGGTTCAGAGAGCTGATGTGACCAGATCAGGCCACAGGTAAGTATCAGAGGAGGGCTTTGAGTGTCAAGGTGTCTGACTGCAGAATCTGGGCTCTTATCTACACCCTACACACCTGCCTTTTTAAGTCTCTTGATAAATATTTCTAACTTGTTCTTCTGAAAGATCTTACCAGCCTTCTGGTTTCAGGCAGGGGAATATGGCATAAAAGCTAAATGCACTTGCTGAGTAATAGCCATGGGGGAAACAGGCATTTATATCTACTTTACAACTGGGAGGGACTGGGAGGTACAGAGAGTGACCAGGCCAAGTCCTCACAGCAAGTCTCTGGCACAGCTGGGACTAAAATCCAGACCTCCCATCACTGGGTCTGGCGGCCTCCCCCGGCCCCCGCCGTGAACAATGCTTCCAGCCATCTGTCCTCACATCTGCCTTTGGCCCCCCAGGCTCTGCTTCCAACAAGTCCCCTGTGTCCTTTCTGCCAGGAGTGCTGATCTGGCTTCTCTCAGTTACACTGAGTCTGTTCAGGTCCCCCTACGTCCTTGGGGGCTGAACTGCTCAAACCCTCCCAACCCTTATACGGTCAGGCTCTGGGCTGATCACTTTATAGCTACTGGTCACTGGCTCCTCAAGAGCATTTTGTAAGAGGGAAAGTACCACCATCTGCATGGGGGCTGCCCCACCCAACAGCCAAGCTTCCCCTCCGCACGGCTTGCTGGGAACAGACACAGGTGCTCCTTTGTACGGGGCCTCCACTGACTAGTCCAGGCAGGCATGTGGCTACGGAGGGCCCACTCGTAGGCTGGATACCTGTGATATGGCAAGCCCAAGGGGTTCATCCTGGAGCTTCTTCAAATCCCGATGCCCTTCCAGTCCATACATATCCTCACAATAAACCTCCTTTTCTCAAGATGGCATGGGGGTATCTAGTCCTTGCAATCAAGATGTTAACACACCCCATTGGCAGATGAGAGAACACAGGCTCTGGGAGGTTTCAGAACAATGTCGCACAGGTGGGAAGTGGCAGAGCTGAGACCCAAACTCAGAACCCTCTGATTCTAGAAGCCATGATCTCTCTGGGGATCAACACAGGGTTTACCAGCTACCCAAAGAGGCTACTGCCAACCGCAGAGACTAGCTCCTCCTCTCTTGGGTCAGTCTAGCCTCCTGGACCAGGCCACTGCCGTTAGCTACCCTTCCTGGGGTGTGAACCACGCGACAAAGTGTTAAGGGCTTTCCCCCTGCATGTGGTTTTATCCTTTAAGGTAGGTACTATTAGCCCAATTTTATAGGTAAGTAAACCAGATTTGAGAGAAGTGAAGTGACTTACCAAAGTCACAGAGCAAGAGATGATGGTACCAAGACTTAAGCCCAGGGTGGTCTACGCAGGGCCTCTGCTCTTAACTCCTGCGGAGTATTCCAGCAGCAGAGGACCAGACAACAGCTTCCATGCTGTTTCCTAGGCACATCAATGCACACACACATTCTCTCACGCTGTTCCCAGTTTTCCTGTCCACATTCTTCCTGCCCCTCAGAATCCATTACAACTTCCCCTCCTCCAGGAAGTCCTCCCTGATACCCCTGCAGACAGTTCTCTCGCCCTCTGCATCCCACAGTTCACTCTCCTGCCTTGGGTGGTGGGTCACCTCTTTCTTTGATGGGCTCCCCAGCAGTGAGAGGGCAGGATCTCTTGTGTACATCTCTGAGAACCCGGCCCCTGGTATGTTACAGTTTACAGAGCACCCTCAAGTCCATCCTCTCTCTCAGTCTATAACATTGCCCAAGAATCAGCAGCCGAGGGAACTGAGGCTGCAGGAGGGGTGGTGCCAGCCAGGCCCGGGCCACACTGGCCTGATTAAAAAGCCCCGTTCTTTGGACATGGCTTTGCAATGCAGATTTCATGCAAAGGCCGGGCAGTGAGTGACTCCAAATACATATTTACAGGTTCGTCAAGTGTTGCAGTGAGCCCACAGATTCCCCAGCTCCCTGCATAAAGAGACCTCATGAAAACCAATGAAGTCACACCCCCTGCACCCAGAGCCCCTGCCTGCAGCTCCAGCGCGGTCCCTGCCGGGGTGAGTCCCCGTGGAATATATTCACATCACCTGAGTGTCGGCAGCAAGCCAGGGGCTCACCATCTCGTGCTCCTAGAGGGGCCAGTGGACCCCCACGTGGCCATTGAGGAAGCTGAGGAAGAGGAGTGAGGGTTGCTCTGGGTCTTGGAGCAGGCTTGTGGCAGCGCCCTTGCTCAGTCCCTGGGGAAAACTGGAACCGGGTTTCTGAGCAGGTTGCAGCTGCAGCCCCCCATAGTCTTTTGCTCTCTCTGTATTAGTCAGGATGGTGGGTTAAGCAGTAACCAATAATCCCCAAATCTCTGTGCCTTAATACTACACGGTTTATTTGCTCATGAAAATCCTCTGTGGTCCCAGGGAAGTGACTCGGTGATACAGGCTGCTTTGATCTCATAGTTCCCGGGTCAGTCTGAGCCAGCCCCCACCCCATGATCCCTGCCACAGAGGGAGAGAGAACCATGAACTGTACCAGAATCGCTCTGCATAGGCTGAAAGCGCCACCTGGCACTTCCACTCATATGTCATAAGCCAGGAATAGTTACATGGTCCTGACAACTCAGGAAAGCTGGGAAGTTTCCTGTATGCCAAGGTAAAAAGGTCACTTCGCTAGACACTAATAACTGTCCATGACACTTTTTCCAGGGACCCAAACAAATATTGTGGTCTCTCCATTTCTCCTGCGCTTGAACCATTTTTAAAGATACGCATTTAGGGAAGTGTATTAGTCAGCAATTTGCTGTACCAATGCTGCATAACCGGCCACTCGAAAACTCAGCAGTTTACAACAATGGCGTCCACTTTTCTTGTTCACAAATCACAGACTGACCGGGATGGCTGTACTCCAGCTTTCAGGTTGGCCTGGCTTCGCTGCAGGCAGTGGGTTGGATTCAGTCTTCTCTTTGGATCAGCAGCTGTTCTGGGTGTCTTCTTCTCAGGGCAGATCAGAGGAGCACAAGAGGCCAAACCATGTCAGCATATTCAAGGCCTCTGCACTAATCACATCTGCTAACGTTCCATTGGCCAAACCAAGTCACGTGGCCAAACCCAAAGCCAGGGAAGGGGCGGTGCCCTCTGCCCACCACCACAAAGCCATGCAGACATGAAGATGTATAATTCTATTAAGGGAAGGAGTAAAGATTTGGGAGCCATGACCCAATCACCGTGAGAGCTTTTTGGGGAAAGCATGGGACTCAGAGTCCCACCGATGATGGCTGGAATCCCAGCTCTACCCTCAAGCCTCTCTACCCCTCTGAGCTTCAGCAGCACCTTCTATAAAGTGGGGCTAATCCCTTCTCTCAGGACTCCTGTGCTACTCAAAAATCACAAGTACCAGTTGAGTTCCCACCACATCAAGCGCCAGGGGAAATGCTTTATGTCCACCATGAGCTCGTCATCCCTTGAAGGCACACGTCTCATAGTTAGCACGTGGAGTAGACCTGACTGGAGAATAGATTTAAGACCTGGGAACCCAGGGATCCACCAGGGTAGAGAGAAGGATGCTGAAAGAAAAGCAAAAGTCAAAGTCTCCAATTTCCAGAGCCTGTGAACGCTGCCCTCAGGGCTTTGGAAGGGCTGAGGGCTCAGGGGTATGGCTTTGCCACAGGGGTCCCTTCTCACTCAGGCACTCCTTCCTTCCACAAATATTGATTGAATGCCAGCCCTGCACTAGGCTCTAAGGATGGGGAAACTGAGGCACAGAGTGACTTCCCTGTTCTCCCTGAACTTACAGCCTGTATTAGTCAGGGTGCTCCAGAGAAACAGAACCAATCGGAGGTATCTATACATACAAACAGTCCCCAACTTAAGGTTAAACTTACAATGTTTTGACTTTATGGTGGTACAAAAGCGATACGCATTCAATAGAAACCTTACTTGGAATTCTGCATGTTGATCTTTTGCTGGACTAGTGATGTGCGATGTGATCCTCTCTCCTGATGCTGGGCAGCGGCAGCCACAGCTCCCAGTCAGCGATCATGAGGGCAAACGACAACCAGTGTGTACCCAGACAAGCACTCTGTTATTCACTTTCAGTGCAGTATTCAATAAATTACATGAGACACTTTATTATGAAACAGGCTCCATGTTAGATGATTTTGCCCAACTATGGGCCAGTGTAAGTGCTCTGAAGCCTATTTAAGGTAGACCAGGCTAAGCTATGATGTTCGGTAGGTTAGGTGTATTAAATGCATTTTTGACTTAATGATATTTTCAACTTATGATGGGCTTATGGGGAAGATCGAGGAAGATGTATATATAAAAAGATTTATTCTAAGAAATGGGCTCAAGTGATTATGGAGACTGAGAAGTCCCAAGACCTGTAGACAGACAAGCTGGAGACCCAGGGGAGACAATGGTATACGTTCCATTCTGAAAGCCAAGGGCAGGAAGAAAAAACCAATGTCCCAACTCAGGCATTCAGGCAGGAGGAGCTCCCCCTTCCTCAAGGAGGGTCAGACTTTTTGTTCTATTCAGTCCTTCAACAGATTGCCTAAGGCCCATCCACACTAGGGAGGGCAATCAGCTCTTCCCCTTCTACCAGTTCAGAGGTTCCGCTCACCCAGAAACACCTTCACAGACACACCCAGAGGAACGTTTGACTAAATATCTAGGCATCCTGTAGCCCACTCAGGTTGACACATAAATTTACTATACACAGCCTAACAGGGAAGGCAGAAACTGAAGCAGTAAATACAAGTGGGATGAGGGTGAGAGAGCAGAAAAATAAGGCTGTGTGAGAGCTCACAGCAAGTGGTCCTTGCCTGGCGTGGGAATACTTAACTAGGCTTCAAGGGTGGAAGGAGAGGCAGAGGCACTGAGTGGGGCTTCCAGCACCCACGAGCAGGTGGAGGGGGCATTTTTGGAGCCAGAGAACTTTCTCTCTGCCCACAAATTACACAGTGATGATCAAGGCTATCAAGTTCTCCATGGTGCTTGGAGGGGAAGGCAGGCATCTTAAGATTTCTCATCAAAATCAAAAGTCTTATAGGTAGGGGAATTTGATTTCATGTGGCCTAATCTGTTGAAAGATCACTGAGATTCAGTAGCCATAAGTCACCTCAAGGGAGGGTCCCTGGCATGAGATTTTGCTAGTCTTTGGCTTAATTTTTTAAAATAGTGCCGATTTCTTTTAATCTTTTTTTTAAAATTAATTTATTTGATCCTCACAACAATTCTGTAAGGGAGGTAATGTTATTTCTATTCCCATTCTTACAGATAACACAGAGAGTTTAAGTAACTTGCCCAAGATTGCACAGCCAGGCAGCCTGGCCTCAGGGTCTATGCTTTAACACCAAGCTGTCGTCTCACGTGTTTTTGTCCAGCCAGAATTTCCATGTTTGTTTCTGAACAGCCGGGTGACCTGTGTCCTCAGGAGGATCCACTCTTGGGCAACCTTCTGAACAGGACTGGGTCCATCGTGACTTTGGAACAATCCAAATTCTTTCACCAGCCCATTTCCTTACTTGGTCAGCACCATGCTGGACACACAAACACGTGAGGAGGTCCCTGCCTTCAAGAACGCCGCAGATTCCTGGAATTCCACACTTCCAGCTTCCTTCCTTTGGCTAAAGGACTCTTCCTGAGAAAAGACCACTTTACCTGCAGAGTGTTCCTTTGCCCGACTAGCGACAGTACAAAGACCCCAACTCACGGGTCCTGCCATGGCCCCATCTTGCATTTGAGCACCCACTGCAGTTTTCCTGCAACAGGAATGGGCCCGAGGTCATCCTGGTTAAGGGTAAACCAATACTTGCTCTTGATTTTGAAAAAGGGAGGGGATTCAATGGCCTGTCCCAGCCATGACTGGCAGAGGCTGTGAGAAGGTGACTTTTCCATTAAAAGCCCAGCTCATGTTTTATGTATTTCTAAAGAGCCTCAGTGTGAACTTAATTCCTCCTCTCTTTAAGACAAGAACCCCAAAGTTAGTATTTAAAATGTCACATGCAGCCAGAGGCCTCCGTGGGTCATGGAGGGCTGGGCAATTTATACTAGGAAGTCATAAAATTGACGCTGAATGATTTCAAGACCCAGAGAGTTGCCTAAGAGGTCGAGAATAGAAAATTTGAAACCAACCCATGAATAAATCTTAGGAAAGCTGATAGCAGAGCTTTAAAAAAGGAAGCTGGTAAATAGGCTGAGTTTAAACTTTGAATTCCCATTCGGAGGGTTAGTGAAAGGAAGTGACCCTTAGATTGGCAGTGAATAGTGGAGAGTCACTGTGCGCACGCAGTACCAAGGTCACCTCAGCTGAAGCAGTGTCCTTATTAACCAACAGGACCACAGAGACACTGGGGCACAGCGCTAGGGAGTGGCAAAGCTGGGATTTGAACCTGAGCCTGCCTGGACTGATGCATGTGAAAGACTTAGAACAGTGCTGGGCACACAGGAAGCATGGTATCCATGGTATTGTTCATCATCATCATTATTTCAAAGCCTAAAGACATAAGCTTTAGGGGCTCATAGGTCTCATGGTGTGATCCCTTCAAAAAGACTCTTCCTGGCTGTCACTCAAAAGTTACCTCAGTTATTCTGGAAACTCAAATTGATGTGTTGCTGAAAGTGGATCACGGTAGAAACTGTTAACCATCATTGACTAATCCCAGCACCCACTGCTGCCCCAAAACATTATGTGTAGGAATAGCTTTTTATTACCCATCTTGTCTTGCGATTGCTTTTTTACCAACATACTGTAGATCTTTCCGTATCAGTACACAGTGCAGCAGCCTAAGGCCGTGGCTAGTTGCAGGGGGAGGTCCCTGGCAAAGCCGGGTCCAGGAAAGGTGCCCAGTGCTGTGATGGATTTTTTTGTTGCTTATCATTTCTCCCTATGACCAAACCTAATTATTAATCACCATCCTTCAAATTAATTCCCTGAGATTGATCAGTTTGGTCATGAAGGTTGAGCATTTCTGTGAACTGACTCAGTGATCACACACACCAGAGCCCAGAAAGCGGGGCCACTCCCTTTGTTCTGTTCTGTTCGGTTCGGTTTGCTTTGGTTTAAGCACCTACACCCCCAAAGCAATTCTTTTCCATTTTTTCTCCACAGATCACCCACCTCGGGCCGGCACAGCCCACCCTTCCCCTCCCCAGCCTTTCACCGCCCAGCAGAATCCTGGTCCTCCATCTAATCCTGCGACATTCAACGGGGTTGCACATTTGAACCACCTAGGGAGGAGGGTGGGAGGGAGGGAGACGCAAGAGGGAAGAGATATGGGGACATATGTGTATGTATAACTGATTCACTTTGTTATAAAGCAGAAACTAACACACCACTGTAAAGCAATTATACTCCAAGAAAGATGTAAAAAAAAAAAATCCTGAGGCCTAGGCCACGCCCCCAACCAATTCAACGGGCAGCTGCGGGAGCAGGGCCCAGGCACCCGGAGTTCTAAAGCTCACAGGTGACTCCAATGCGCTGGGGATGGGAACCACCCAATTCTAGGCCAAGCCCAAAGGCTTCTGTTTTGTGAAGCGGCCTCTAATTTCACCTGCTCCCACCCTAACGTACACATACACCGCAATTATTTTTCTTTCAAATAAAAACATTTTTTGTGAACCTTTATTCGTTCACTTTGGAGTAGGTAGTATATTCAAAATTTTAAAGGTACCCAAGGGTAGTGGGAAAAATCTTCCTCCCACTTGGCAGCTCCCCTCGGCAGAAGGAAAGTTCTTCGTCCTCTGCTCTCTGAGGGCACCGTGACTGAGGGAACTGGCACAGTCTTTAGGTCACTGAGGCCTGCGTTTGAATCCTGCTTCTGCCATTGACTTCCCATATGGCCTCAGATTAGTCATTTCAGGTCTCCGATCCTTGGTTTCCTATCAATAAAGTGGAGATAACAGCCGCTGCCTCTTGGAGATGTGAAGGAGGATGAAAGAGGCGTTGGGTTCTCTGCCGCAGACTAGCAAATGATCCCAACATTTAGAAGCTTATAAAGCAACCGTTTTATTTGCTCAAGATTCTGTGGGTCAGGAATTCAGGTCTGGGCGGTCCTGGTCCATGAGGGGTCCCCTGGGGTCATTCTCCTCACTAATGGCTGGGCTGGACTAGAAGATCTGAGACAGCTCCGCTCACATGACTGTCTCCCTGGGGCCCCTCTGCTTGGCCTCTCCCCCATGACTAGCGTGAGCTTCCTTGCAGCATGGTCTCTGGTGGTCAGACGTAGATGGCTCTCCCTCAAGAAGACTGTAAAACAGGAAAGTGGACGTGCTGCCGGTGTCCTAAGGCGCAGTCTCAGAAGTTACGTGACCCACCCAGATTCAAGAGGAGAAGAATAAAAACACCAATTTGTGATGGGAAAGTGCTATGGTCACATTGCAAAAGAGCATGTGGGGTGGGGTATCGCTGTGGTATCTTTGGAAACACAATCCACCGCGAGGGGACTGAATGCAAATGCCCACATAAGGCAGGTGCCCAACAAATGATAGCTCCCATCCTTCTCAGCACACGGTTCTTATGTCTTTTACTATAGTTCACTGTTTAAATATGTCTTTTAAGCTCCATCCCCAGTGCCTGGCCAAGAGCTTGGCACAGAATAGATGACCAGTAAGTGTTTCTCTGAAATCTCAGAGGTGGCCTTGAAGCCACTCTTCGTCCAGGCCTGTGACTGCTAACAGGGTGGATTCCTAAACTGTGAAGTCACGAGAGGCCTCTCCTGGCCTCCCCCTCCCCCCACCCTCTTACGTGCCGGTCACTCTGGTCTGCTGTGTCCACAACCTGAAAGGCCCTCCTTCTTTCTTGTCATCACAGCGTCTTCCTGTCCAAATTCTCCACGTTCACCACCGTGAAATCACTTGACCCAGAAACCTTCCTCAACCTCCTGAGCAGGAAGACGCAGCACATGTGTTTGAGCATCTACTGTGTCACGGGCACATTGTCAGACACTCAGGATGAGCATGATGAGGACAGGTGAAGGGTGGACATGCATGAGGACCGGGGTGGGGGGAAGCAGGAGCAGAGGTGGAAGACGTGAGAAAGGCATATGACACGGTTCCCATCCGGAAGGACAGCAAGGTGAGTGAGAAGGGATTTGGCGACCAGACCAAGCAAGGTCTCAAATGCCCTGTGATGGGTTGGAGTTTCATTCTCCAGGCCAAAGGGACCCATAGCAGGCATTTTTAGGATTAGGGTTAGGGTTAGAGACATAACTAGACACGTGGGCAGTTGTGCAGATCAACAGAGGGCAAAGAACTGATGTTTCATCACGTGCCATCTTGGTACTCAGAGTTCTGAACCCTAAACAGTCAGAGCAAGGCTCTCTACTGCAAATCCCCCCCGCCCAGGTAAAAAGGGAGACTGAGGCCTGGGAGGGGAAGGGGACTGCCCACAGTGAGGGCCACGAGCCTTTGGCCATGCCGCTGGATTCCAGAAAACATGTCTGCCAGACGTGCGTCTGACATTGAGAAATGTCTTAGTGGCACAGGGGGTAATGATTGACAGGTCTGACGTACGCATTCCCATTATTATTGAAATGTATACGCGTTCTACTGATCGAAGACTCTCTGGGTGCAGAGTCTCATTTAATATTCACAGCTGTTGTTTTTCAACTGGAAACGTAAGCGTCTGGCCGCTGGATTGAAAAAGCTGAAATCTGAGCACCTTCCAGAAAGCAAATTCTGGACGTAAAGCTCTCATTTGGAAAGTGTCCTCTGCCGCTAATTTACATGTGACCTGGGCACCCGGCCACTGAATCCGAGCCATAGTCTAGGAGAATGAATCGGGCCATAGACAGACTGATCCAGCCCAGACCCTCACATACGCGAGGAGGCTCCAGTTCCCTCTGACTATTCATTTAATCGTTCATTCGTTACCAGATATTTTGAAACACCTGCTATTTGCCAGGCCCTGCAGTAGGTACTAAGGATACAGCAAAATCACCGTAGCAAGGCCCCTGCTCTCCTATACCTCACTGTCATGTGGAGCATACAGATTTTCGGGAAGCCTGTTGTTCATCCTGGCAGGCAAAGTGGGCTCTGGCAGCCTTAGAAAGCTTCGGGGAAACAGTGCAGATTCTCGACGTTGGGATGTATGTACTGCAGGGGGCCCGGCAAGGAGCTATGGACGGGCTGCAACAGAGCCCAGTGCAGAGGTACAGCGTGAGTAGAGACACAGTCAGGTGAGCTTGGGGGCAGCAGCTCTAACCTAGAGGGGCTAAAGAAGAGCAGTGCAAGACGAAACATCATGCTGATCCCAGGTCATGGGGGCCTTGAATGTCAGGTTAAGGAACTGGGACTTCATTCTGTTGGGCAGCAGGCAGCCCCTGGAGGTGTTTGAGGAGGGGAGTGATGCAGAGTTGTACTGAAGATAAGAAACAACAGAATCCTTAAGACTTGGGTCTACCCCACCCCCAAGTGTCCCTGGAACATGCTGCCCCTGCCTCTGCTATGCTCAGTCCACAGCCCAGCCAGGTGGTTTCCTAAAGACACAAACTGTAAGAGCAGCTTAGAAGGAATACTCTGAGAAGTCACTTGGGTGGGGATGGCACTCCCAGGGACGTTCTCACGTAAGAGCAGTGTCAATCACCACGTGCAACGGTGCTAATGGGCTGGAAGAGTTAGATATGCAAGTTTGGACCAGAGCTGAATTCCTCAGTGCAGTAGTCCAAGGCTTCCAACAGAGGGTCTGCTCTGGCCCTCACCCAGGCCGCCCTTTCCCTCCTCTGAACAAATGGTCAGACAAATATTAAGACCATTGTTTGAAAGGATGGCCACACAGCTAGCATTCCCAAGGCATTCAGGTCTCTTCCCAGCCCTGGCACTGCCAGAGGGGGGCAGGCACCGTGCTGGGTCCCGCTCAACTCTCTCCATCACTGGGCAGGATGGAGGGTATCATCTCCATCATCCAGAGGTGAAAATGCAGGCTATGAGAGGTTAGAAATTTGTCCCAGTAGCAGAGCTGGGATTATAACTGGAGGGCTTTGAATATTCTGGATTAAGATGTCCAGATTTACAAAAACCCTGTGGTCAAGCGTCAAGAAGGTGATTTCATCAGAGTAGGAAACCCTGCAGAGAAGACCTGCCATCAGATCAGACTTGAGGTGAAGGAAGGGAAGGAAATGTGCCCAGAAGTTAGTGAGCTTCTGAATTTATAGGCAAGACACCAAGTTGGGAGAAAGGAAACGAGACAAACCACATTAGAAAGAAATGCCCTGCTTGGTGCATGTATCACCTGGTTGCCTGCAATAACACCTAGAAAAAAATGCAGAATGCCAACACTCTTAGGAAAAGATACATTTTGCTGACATGAGTAAATCAGAGCCAGGGAAGAGTGATAGAAGGGGAAGCCACGCGGATGAGTGGCTTGCTGTTCAGAAAGCTAGAGCTCCCAGGCATGCCTACAGAGCCCCCAGAGGCAGCAGAAGGGATCCCATGCCCCGTTCTGGATGTGTGTGTGAGTGTGTGCACGCACGTGTGGACTCACATGTGTCTGCGTGTGCGTACATGTGGGAGCCACGTGCGAGACTGTGTGAGTTTATGTGTGTGCACGGTATGCGTGTGTGTGCCTATGTGAGTATGCATCTATGCTAATACAGTCTGTGCGTGTGCACGTTTGCATGGGTGTGTGTGTGCACATGTCCGTGTGTGTGCAACTGTGCACGCGCAGGTGCGCAAGCACATGGGAAAGTTTATGAGCATTTGCACGTTCACACATGCACATGCCTTTTAGGGGAGTTTGTCATCACATTGGTCTGCCCTGCCCCCACCAATGCAAGTGGCAGATGGGTGTGCAGGCGCAGAACACACATCTCATAAGCTTGGAATCTGGGCTACTGTGGCTAATATGTACCTAAGCCAAGCCTAAAACCTTGGGCTCTTGCCCAGGGCATCCACTGTTTGATTCCCCTGAAGACATAAAGAGTTTAGGTGGAGGGGTTGAAAGTGGGTTCCATTTGCTGCCGGTAGAGTGGGAACTGATTTCCTTCTCTTGTCCTACCTGCCCGTGATTCCTCTCCCGCCTCGTTCCCGGCCCTCCTGCTTCATCCCAGCCATGCTCCCCTTCCTTCAGCTCTAGGATCCATTCTCCCCCCGCTTGGGACCTTTGCCAGGTGCTCTTCCTTCACAAAGCACGCACTCATTCTCCATGCTTCTCGGTGACCCCAACACCAAACCCAAACTTCACCTCCCTCCCTTCTACTCACACCTCAGGGCTCAGCCCAGACATCATGATTTCCTGGAAAACTTTATTTTTCCATAGTTGGGGTTTTTTTAAACTTTTTTTTAAAAAAGAATCTCTATTGATATATTCACGTGCCCTACAATTCACCCATTGAAAAGGAACAATTCAGTGGCTTTAGTATCACTGCCACAATTTAATTTTAGGACGTCTTCATCTCCCCCAAAAGAATCCCCAGAACCATTAACAGTCACTCTCCATGCTCTCCCCCCCCCCAGCCGCTAATCTACTTTCTGTCTCTATGCATTTGCCTATTCGGGGCATTTCACATAAGTGGGATCCTGGAATGTATTGTTTTTTGTGACCAGCTTCTTTCACTTAGCATCATGTTTTCAAAATTCATCCATGTTGTAACATGTATCAATACTGCATTCCTTTTTATTGACAAATAACATTTAGCATGTGGTGTGAATATACCACATCTTATTTATCTACTCATCGGTTGATGAACATTTGGGTAGTTTCCATCTTCTTTTTTGGCTATTATGAAGAATGCTGCTGTGAACATTGGTGTACAAGTTTTTGTGTGGGCGTGTTTTCAGTTCTCTTGGGTACCGACCTAGGAGTGGAATTGCCGGCTCATATGGTAACTCCATGTTTAATTTTCTAAGGAGCTGCCAAACTGTTTTCCAAAGTGGAAAAGTAGCTGTCCCATCTTATATTCCCACCAGCAATTCTGAGGAATTCAACTCCTTCACGTATCCTCATTATCACTAGTTATTGTCTGACTTTTTGATTCTAGCCATCCTAGTGGGTGTGGAGTAGTATCTCATTGTGGTTTTGTTTTTTTTTTTATAATAGTGTTTATTTATTTTTACTTGTTGACAGTTTGCTTTATTTACTTATTTATGGCTGTGTTGGGTCTTCATTTCTGTGCGAGGGCTTTCTCTAGTTGTGGCAAGCGGGGGCCACTCTTCATCGCGGTGTGCGGGCCTCTCACTATCGCGGCCTCTCTTCTTGTGGAGCACAGGCTCCAGATGTGCAGGCTCAGTAATTGTGGCTCACGGGCCCAGTTGCTCCGCGGCATGTGGGATCTTCCCAGACCAGGGCTCGACCCCGTGTCCCCTGCATTGGCAGGCGGATTCTCAACCACTGCGCCACCAGGGAAGCCCTCTCATTGTGGTTTTGATTTGCATTCTCTGATAACTAATGGCAACTTACCATTAGTAACTTTTCAGTACTTATTGCCATTTGTGTATCTTCTTTGGAGTAACGTCTATTCAAATCCTTTGTCTATTACAATCATTTGTCTTTTGGTATTTGAGTTCTTTATATATTTATAAATACTAGGCCCTTATCAGATATATGATTTGCAAATATTTTCTTCCATTCTATAGGTTGTCTTTTCACTTTCCCGATGGTGTCCTTTGAAGGAAAAAGAATTTTTTTATTTTGATGTAGTCCAGGTGTATCTATTCTTCTTTTGTTGCTTGTGCCCATGGTGTCATATCTAAGAAACCAGTACCAAACCCAAGGTCACAAAAATTTACCCCTACGTTTTCTTCTAAAAGTTTTTGAGTTTAAACTCTTACATCTAGATCTATGATTCATTCTGAGCCTTCAACAGTTATTTGTTGGGCAGCTACTAGGTGCCAGTCACTGATCTAGGGCTGGATAAACCTCAACACATCAGTGAGCAAAACAGGCAGCCGACCATTCTGGAAAAGCCGACATCCCAGTGGAGGAAGCAGACAGTAATCAAGAAAACAAACAGGATCAATTGAACTGGTGTTGAGCCCTGGATAATGAAACCACATGACATATTCAGGAAACCAGGTAGTTCCATGAGCCTGGAGCCCTGAGCAGGTGTTGAGGGCTTCAGTGGGAGATGGGTCACAGGGGCTGGCTAAAGGGCCCTCCTAACTCTTTCCTTGTTTGCAAATGGCAGACTGAGGTCCAAGAAGGTGAGGTCAGCGGTCCAGCACTGCATGGCCAGGCAGTAGCAGCCCTCAGACAAGGCTTTCATTTCCTAGGGTTCCTTGGCCCCATGTCCATCACTCCCCTGGGATTGGCAGCCAGGCTGTCGCTGGAGGAACACGGTGCATTTTCTACACAGCAAGGTTTGGGTTTCTTGCTAGCATGATGGGTAGAAAGGAGCAGAATGTGCTCTGATAGTACCTGAGCAGCGTCTTGCTTGAAGTACTAGAACCCTCTTAGATTAGATAACCCACATGGTGATTATTATGGGCAATCCCCTCACTGCGAAAGGTTCTGCTTCTACACAGGCTATTTCTGCCTTCCGTTTTGATAAGATAATATCTCAGTTAATCCGTTTCTCTGTTGTGCTCTGCTAAAACTTCTCCCTTAATCTTCATTATCTCTCACCATGTGCTTTTGTTGGGACTTCACTGGACCAGGTTCACCCCCAGCCTCCGTGCAGTTGTAAGAAGAGGAGATAACATTCAGAACAACGCAGAGCTTTGCCTGTCTAGGGCCCATGTGGGCTGTCACTCACCTGAAGTTTCACCCACTGGACTCCCAGGTTCCCAGGTCACAGGAAGAATCCCTTATTCTGACACATCTTCCTTGTGGGGAGGCCTGTGGCTACTTTGTGGGACTCTCCTGGCAACAGGAAGGAACAAAAATCTAATTATCAGTCTGCCAAATGGGGCACTTGCACCAGGAATCAGCATTTCAGAGTTTTAACAGTAATTAGAGTGGTCTCAGTCTGAGACTGCAGACAGGGTTCATCCTGCAGGTCACCTCTGACCTTGTCCCCAGGGAGAGGGAGAATCAATTATCCTACCCTGGGGGGGATCCTCTTTGCTGGTGGAGACAGCTCTCCCCCAGGAATCAGGAGACCCGGCTCATGTGTCATTGGGCGAGTTATGTCACCCTTTCTGGGTCTCGATTTTTCCTATAAAAAATGTCAGATTTGGCTTTGTCTCTAAGGTTCCTGGGCTCTAAGCCAGCTTCGTGAACTTGTATATAGTTGGGCAACAGTGACTGCTTGGTGCCAAAGTTGACTTTGATGAGGGTGTTGGGGGAGAGGGTGAAGAGATTTACTTCTTAAAGGAGATCATCGCTGTATGCTTCAATGTGTCAAGTCCACCTTAGCACGAGCAACATTTCAGGAGTCTTGGACAGTGAAGATAGAAAATATTTCTATCTTTGCTGAAAGTTCTAACTGACAGCACTGGTGTAGATAGCATTTTCTCATGAATCATCTTGAATTTTACAATAATTCAGTGAGATGAGGGGGAGAGGACTAAAAAGATTGAGAGATTCAGTTCTACCCTGTGCTTCCCAGGTATAGCTTTTGCATACACGTTGCATGTAATCCGCTCAACATCTTGTCAAAGAAGATGTCGTTATTTCCTTTTTTAAATAGGAAAACTATGGCCAGGGAAGCAAAGTAATTTACCCAAAGTTACTCAGCTGGCAACCGACCCCACTGCCCTGCACAGTGGCAGCCAGACAGGGGCGGGCATTGGATTCTCCAGATGAAGAGACCGAGGCTCAGGGATGTCACATGGCTTGGGCAGGGGTCCCTGCTCTGGAGGGGCTCAGCAAGGCCTCTCCCCACTCTAGCCAGCAGGGACCCATGAAGCAGGGACTTCCAGCCACTGGTCCTAGATTCTAAAAGGAACACTTTCTGTCTGGAAAATAACAAATCAAGAGAAAATTCAGTACTTCCTTGGTGGCCTAGTGGTTAAGAATCCGCCTGCCAACGCAGGGGACACGGGTTCTATCCCTGGTCTGGGAAGATCCCACATGCCGCGGAGCAACTGAGCCCGTGCGCCACAACTACGGAGCCTGCGTTCTAGAGCCTGGGAGTCACAACTACTGAGCCCGTGCACCACAACTACTGAAGCCTGCGCGCCGCGAGCCCGCGCTCTGCATCAAGAGGAGCCACCGCAGTGAGAAGCCCGCGCACGGCAACAGAGAGTAGCCCCCCTCGCCACAACTAGAGAAAGCCTGCGTGCAGCAACGAAGACCCAACACAGCCAAAAATAATAAATAAATTTACAAAAAGAGACAGAAAAGTCATGTTCTTGCAGTGATGAAAATGAAAATTTCCAATTTGCTAGTCAAAAAGCATTTCCCTGTTTAGAGATAAGAGTAAATTTGAGTCTGTGTTATCAGTGATTAATTCATTACAGCGCAGAGTCTCCCTGCGGTATCCGGCCCCCTGCGTGGTTTAGGAAGCCCATGTACCTGGCTGTAGCAGCTGGCCAATCCCCAAACTCCCTTTTGCCTGATCTCCTTGCCAACACTGCTCAGTGATTCTTTTTAAGTTTTAAGGGAAGTCTGCCATGGAGAAAGGGTGTGTGTGTGTGCGCGTGTGTGTGTGTGCGCGCGCGCACACGTGTCACAGTGTCTGGGGCTGTCTCATTAGGTTAGAGAAATGAGGGGACCTTTCAACGAAGCAGGCTTCTAACTGATGTCTGCACTCAGACCGCTGGACTGGGTGGACGTCAGGAGACCCAGGCCCCGAGCCTAGCTTGCCTCTTCTTCCTTGAGCCTTTCAATTTAATTTAATAAGAATTTATTGTTGTCAGGAAAGCCAGGGAAGTAAAATGGGTTTCAGCTTTCATGCCAACGTCAGTTGATTGGTAGCCACTGCCTCCGGTGCTAGACGGAGAAGGACGCTGAGGCTCAGTGGGCCAGAACACCTTGATTGACTATTCATGTCTGCCAGGACCCAGGAGTGGGGAGTGGCCGCATCCTACACCAAGATGAGATAAATAGTAATGATGATATAAATAATAATCACAGTAATTAGAAGAAAACCTTCCTGGTCAGGTCGTTGGGGATAACAAGGGAGATCTTAGATGTGAAGGTACATTGTGACCTGGACAGATGGACCCATGATGTCTGGGCTCTTATTAATGCTTTGCTTGTGAATCATGATTTCCTTGTTCATGCAACCTGAGCCTCCCCGCCCTGCCTCCCCAGTGTTGCCAGGCCTTGTCATAAGCCTGGACGCAGCAGCAATGTGGAAGGAGATCTGTGGGTAAATGCTCTTTCATTCATTCATTCAGGCACTCGGCATCCCTAGCTCTGTTCATTTCATTCAGGATACATTTCCAACAGTCTTTGAAGATCCAGGTAGTCCAGGTGTCTGTCCCCTCAGCGCTCCTGGAATAGTTGTCCTTTGGACTTGACCTTCAGGGAAGGGAGGAGATTTGTGTTCCACCCAGGGCTGGATGATGACCACCCTGCCAGGACCACTGAGGGACACTCCAAGCTCCAGAGCTGAGCGCACAGTTTATTTGGTAGATGATCCAGGGAAGCACCACTAAGGGGCAGGGACGTGACTCGGGATAGGGAAGGAAGCCAATTCAGGGGGCATGAAGAGCAGGTCGCTTCTGTGGGCAACTGGGGCTCCCTCCGGCTGGGCAACAGTGGGACGCATAATATCGAAAGGTCTCAGAGCTGCCCACCCGGGACTGAGGAAGTTGGGGTATTTGTCCACCAGCTCTCAGCCACCAGTGCTTGAGGGCTGCTCCTGGGGCGTTAACTCCCTGACTTTTCTGGCCATTCCCACCTGCAGGCCAAGCTTGCTCCTGCAGCAACCAGAGAAAACTCTGGAAGCCTTGGTGCATACAGATCCAACAAGTGCCAGGTGGACATGGGCAGGTCACCGCCAGCATCTTCCCTCTCCATAAGAATCACAGTTTAGATCTTCTGCAGCATTAAAGATCTGATCAGCCATCTCATTACCAGGCTGGGGAAAATGAAGCTCAGAGAAGGTAGGATACACACACAAGCTCACAGAGCAAGTCTCCAGCAATGATAATAACCCTAATGCCAGTTACCACGTCGTGGGTGTCAGGCAGGATGGCAGGGGCTTTGCATAATAATCTCTAAGCTTTGCCTTTACCCCCACAAGGTAGATGTTACTGTTTCATTTACAGTTAAGAAAACTGGGCTCTGAGAGGGGAAGTATTTGTCCAAGGACACCAAGCATAAGTGGTGGAGACAGAATTCAAACCCAGGTGTGTCTGCCTCCACAGCCTGGGATCTTTTCATCCCTCCACAAAGCCAGCAGGAGCCGCCAGGGATAGTTCAGAGCCTAGGGTTCTCCCCACTGCCCCCCACAGTCAAGACAAGGGGCGCCCTCTAGGTCAAGGGCCTGAACCTGGCAGGTTGCCTTCAACTCCCTCAAGAGCTCAGAGCTAGCCCACCGCTGGGCATCTCTGCTTCTCACAGGGGCTGGAGATGACACAGGGGTGGGCTGGAAGCAGAGATCAACAGGGGAGCAAAACAGGGAATCCCAGTGAGTGAGCCTGACCCCATGCAGGAGCTGCAGAAGGAGTCGGTCATCAACTGTGCACCCTGAGGAAAGGCACCGGAACGGGCGCCTTGCTACCCTCACTTGCAAAACAGGGTGATAGTAACAAGAGCTAACACTTAATGGGCACTTGTACCAG
Organism: Aethalodelphis obliquidens; assembly: GCF_003676395.1. Classification (NCBI taxonomy): domain Eukaryota; kingdom Metazoa; phylum Chordata; class Mammalia; order Artiodactyla; family Delphinidae; genus Aethalodelphis; species Aethalodelphis obliquidens. Next base: position 20,087,007 of record NW_020837951.1, read on the forward strand.
TCACTCTTCCAGGCGCTTCACATGAATAAACACATAGAATTTTCGAACTGAGGCGGCGCTACTAACATCATCCCCAATTCACATAGGAGCACACTGAGGCCCTGAAAAAACGGAGTGACCCGCCAAGGTCATTCAGCCCAGGCGGCTTGATTCCAAATCTGTCATCTTAGCCACTCTGGCGCAAGTCTAGAAAGGGAGCCCCCGCCCCCAATACATAGTACGTAACCCTTGCTTACAAAGCGGTTTTGGCCAGCATGCAGTCACTCTCCGGAGATCGTCTATTATGAGCTCCATATTTTACTAAAGAGGAAACAGATCCGAGAAGGTCCAGGGTCAACAGCAAGTCAGATGGAAAGAGAATGTCAGTGCGCTCGCCCAGGTTGGAGGGCGCGGGTGGAACCAGGGGTCCCAGCGATGGCGGGGGTGTGGGTGCAGGCTGCCCGGCATCCTCCCCCAACCCCTCTGAGCCTCGCCCAACCCCGTGTCCCCCGACCCAGCCCGCAGGGCCCAGCGCGGGGGGCAGCGCTGACTCGGCCCCTGCGCGAGCCTGTATCCTGGAGCAGAGAGCTAGGCACCGCTGCCTGGGGACGTCCCCAGTGGCACCCGCTGCCGGCAGAAGGAGAGCGAGACCCTCCGGGAGAGTTTAGAAGGGAGCCTGGGGCGGGAGAGCTAATTGTAGAGGCTCCCTTGGGGCCCAGAGAAGGAAGCAGGATTGGGGGATGAGGAAGAAGGGTGAAGGGAGGAGGGAGGATGGGCACAGAATTACCAGAAGCCAGAAGACGGTGGTCCGCCAGAGGATCCCCCAGGACCCCGACTTCTGTCTATAGGAGGCATTTCTCACTGTGCCTACCACCCACTCCCACCACACACAGAGAGCAAGAACCCCCAGACTAGGAAGCAGGGGACGGAGGATTTAGAAAAACCAACAGAAAGGGCTGGAAGAGGACTTCTGGTCCAAGCCCACCCGCCCAGAAGGAGAAATTGAGACCCCCGGAAGGCAAGATCCAAGTGTCCTCATGGCCTGGCCAGGGGGTTAGTCCTCACTGTAAAAGGCGGTGCAGGCCAAGTCCCGCCACGCCTTCTCCCTCCTCTGGCCCTTCCCCAGCCCCGCTCCCCGGTCCCCTCCCTCCTGCCCTCACCTCCTCAGCCACTGCCTTCACAGGGGGCCCCAGTCCCCGCCTCTGGGAAGGTCCCAGATTCCCCAAGACCCTCAGGGACTCCCCTTTTCAAATGCTGGCTCCATCCCTTGGTAGAGAGGGGTGACCTCGGAAAGCCTCTGTGGGCGTCTGGACCAGGGTGGGAGGCTGGCCTGGAGCTTCCCTCCCCACCAGGGACTCTGCGCTGCCAGCCTCCAACCGCAAAGGTAAGTCACTCCCAGTGGGACTGACTCTCGGTCCCTTCCTCTGGGTGGGGAATGATGATAACACCACCATGCAGAGCAACGCCCCGCTGCCCCGGGCAGCCCACCAGATCTAGGTCCTGCTCCCTCAGCTATCCCGCACTTCCCCTCACGCCCCAGCTCCAGCCCCGCCAACCCTCTTCCAGCCACCTATTGCACCTGCTGTGCCCTCTACCTGGAATGCACCCCCTCCCCACGCAGAGTGATGGCAAATGAAAGAAAAGAAATCTTAGGGCCCCCTCAGAGCTGGGGGCAAAGTAGGCCTTTGTCAGGGTCTGGCCATTTTGCAGGGGTCTTTCACACCAGGCCCCCCAGGGCAGGGGCTTTCCGTGGGCTCCTTTGCAAGGATGGGGAGGGAGAGAGGAGAGTGTGGAAACTTCCACATCTCCGGCCTCTGTCAGCCACACTCCCACTCCGAGGCCTTGGCCCTTGCCCTTCTCCCAGCCTGACCTGCTTCTCCCCAGATCTCTGCAGGCTGCAGCTCAAATGCCACCTCCAGGAAGAGGCCGTCCTGGCCACATGTCACCCAGCCTTATTGTCTTCATATGAACTGACATCTTTGACATGCTTGTGTACCCACGGTCTATCAGCCATCCCTCACTCTTCTGCCAGGGACCTTGCCCAGGTGGCTCACTGAGGACCCCCAGCGCCTCAAGAGGCCGCTCCGTAGTAGGTGCTCAAGACCTATTTGTCAAATACTGAAAGGGCCTCCACGCCCCTCTGCATCTCGTACATCTGTTTGAAGTTGCAGTATAGACCCAGATGTGTTATTTTCCCTTGTTAATTACCGCACAGTAATTATAGTAAGAACTGTAAGTACAGAATGCATTAATGGGGAAAAACATAAAGGATTTCATGCACCAGCTCACAGAACACCTGAACCAGCGATGGCCTCCCTGCAGCCTGCTAGGACCTGGAGTGGGTAATTTGGCCTCCTGAGTCAGGAGCTTGAGTCCTAACCCACCCCTGCTTTTTCACCCCTTCTCTGGAAAGTCACTCCCAGGCCTGGATCTGCCTCAACAGAAGCAATGGTGGAGGTGGTGAAGCCTGGGCTCTTTTGGGGTTAAAATCTTGCTTCCATGTGTCTGAAGTGCTGGGGGGAAGGAGGATGTTGGGCAGATGACTTAACTTCTCTGAGCCTCAGTTTTCCCATCTGTAAAGTAGGGATAGTGATACCTCCCTCCCAGAATTGTTGCGGGCCCTAAAAGAGATGACATGAGCAAAGTGCCCACAGTGGGTTTCAGCCAAGTTGACTCAGTGTCTTAGAGAAAAGGCAGCCTCTCTGCTTTCCCACCTCGGGCCCTCCTGCGACTCTCCTCTTCAGGAGAAATGGTGCAAGGCTGTTTTCATTGGTTTCTCTCCTCTACTCTCAAAAGCCAGGTTGACTTTGACAAGGTTAGTGAAAAATGTCCTTGGTATGGTTGTTGCAGACCCAGAGTTTTAACAAGGGGGTGCTCTTTGTGGGAAGGCCATATCTTCATGAATGAATTCCCAGGTGTACTGCCAGCTGTTACAGCTTGTGGAGCCTGTTTACACCTCTGTTTGCCCTGGACACACACACACACACACACACACACACACACACACACACACACACA